>NC_080692.1:38680184-38757684 GCF_030445035.2 Dasypus novemcinctus | reverse complement strand
TTTTTCTCTTCCTTTTTTTTTATTCTTCAGCCAGGTGACAGAGAAAGCCAAAACATTTTTCCTCTTGAAAATGAAGAATTTATTTCTTCTTAAGAAGAATAAAATGTGTGCCCATTCTGCATACACCTCAAAATAATTAATGTGCTTAGGCCATTGTTTAATGTACTAATGGTAAAAAGCTTTTTTTTTTTTTTTGCAAGGAAATATCAACACATAAATATCTGAAAGGTGTATTTCTTTTAACCAAATACCTTTGATCCTCCAGAAATCAGCATGCAAACGGGGTTTGGTTAAGGTTAGAATAAAATGTTTTACAGAAGATACACATGCAATACTTTCCTAAATTCAAAGGAAGAAAATCTCGTGCCATCAGTTGCATTATTTACTCCCCATACTCACCCCCCTTCTTGTAATTCCATTTTATTACTCATTGGAAGCATTGAAAGTCTCATAATGGGGACTCGCCAGATGTTGAATGTAGTGGAACATACTCCAAACATATGTATATATTTATACTTTTGAATATATGCACACAGTGCAAATAAATAAGGGAGAGAATGAACTTCATTGCACAGGAAAGCTCTGACCAGATGGGTGGGAACTAATATCATTCACTAGCCCACTAAAGCAGTACATCAGTGATTCAATAGACATCTAGGTTTGATGTGAATACACTAAACCTGGGATCCAGTATGCAGTAAAAGGGATCACTTCCTTTAATAAACGGATATATATGTGTGCACACATCTAATACAGTAGTTTTGTTATTCTTTCCAATAGCAAATATTTATTGCTAAATGGATGATCTTTATTGGAAAGTGTGAAGATTTATTTATTGCTTTAATTTTCCAGTACTAAAGAAAACCTTCAAGCCTGTTCACAGTGTGAAGTTCTTGGATCCCAGCAATATGCTCACGATAGAGATAGGAGAAGCCTAATCTGTACTTACCTCTGCTTCAGACAGCAGCGGTGGCAACCCTGCCTGGCTTGTCAAGTTTCAAGAACTTGGAATCCTTAATTTAAACACTTGAGAGATCTATGGAGCCTGTCAGTCTGGTTAATTAAGCTCTGTCTTCTTTTACCCCTCCTCCCCACCAAAACAAAACCTGGCTGCTTTTTATAAAGCCACTTAAGACTTTATCTACTGATTAAGCAAACAGGTTCTAGCCTAAGTCTTACGATCTTAAAAGATTTAAGCAGAATATGTTTTGCTGTTTAAGGGAACAAACGGTAAGATCTTCACTCGGAAGCGTCATATATAGGCTGTCCTTAACATACTCAGCTTTCCTCTTAGAGAACTAATTATTGTATGATCCAGAACAAGAAATGATACAAAAATGATGTGTAATGGAATTTGTCAGGACTTAATTTTTAACATGGATATATTTCATTTAGGAATATGTAGTACTTCAAAGTCGGTATTATCAATTCTTCCTCAACCATCAGAACTGAGTTTCTGAGAATCTTTTAATAGGAGATTTTGTGAATGAGGAATTTAGGACCCTGTGGGAAAAATAGGGCTAGGAGATTAAAGGCCTCAAATATACCCATGAAAGTCTAAAAAAATCATTTAAATTCACTAATACAGTATAGGTTTAGCTCAAGATCTATAAAGCATTTTTTATCTTGAATTAATGTTAATTAATACTGTATAATCAATTTCAATTTACTTTCCCTTGGTATATAAATTTGTTTTAGGATCTCACTACTTCTTTATTTCAGCAGTATATTCGCAAATTTTTAAGTTCTAGATAATATAACAGTGGATGTTTTCCTCATTTTTGTCTTCATCAAATAGTTAATGATTCTATGATTTTAGAAGTTGTAGGTCAAGCTTCCCCCATTCTACTGTGGTCCCAGAGACAGAGTAGCTTGGCTATCACTCATTATTCTCAATTTTTTTTTTAAAGATTTATTTATTTATTTATATCTCTCCCCTTCTCCACCCCCTCCCCCCGCTCCCCCTGCCCCAGTTGTCTGTTCTCTGTGTCTATTTGCTGCGTCTTTCTTCTTTGTCTAAGCTTCTGTTGTTGTCAGTGGCATGGGAATCTGTGTTTCTTTTTGTTGTGTCATCTTGTTGTGTCAGCTCTCCGTGTGTGCGGCACCATTCCTGAGCAGGCTGCACTTTCTTTCACGCTGGACGGCTCTCCTTATGGGGCACACTCCTTGCCCCTATGTGGGGGACACCCCTGCGTGGCAGGGCACTCCTTGCATGCATCAGCACTGCACATGGGCCAGCTCCACACGGATCATGGAGGCCCAGGGTTTGAACCGTGGACCTCCCATGTGGTAGACAGATGCCCTAACCACTGGGCCAAGTCCACTTCCTATTTCCAATTTCTTAATTCTCCCTCCCCTTTGTAGGGAACAATGTAATTGCCCTACCTGTGTCACTTTAGGCATACTGTATCAAGTCCCTTTCATATTTTAGTCTTTCATGAACTAAATCATATGGGAATATGAGTGTTTTCTCCCTTAGCTACCTGCATCCTAAAGCTCCACTTCTAAAAGTCTTATTCTATACTGCTATTTGCTTTATTGATTTTTATATTGATTCCAATCTTCCCTCATTTCCTAATTATCATTGACAGAAGTGAGTTGCATTTCATAGATACAGGAATTGAAATTTAGGATGGAAGAATTATATACGAAAGGAAATCCTATATACTAAACTTTCTAGTAAGGCAAATGTGACTTGGGAGGGGCTGCTGAGCAATGAAATCCCACTGATTTTAAAATAATTAAGAATACTTTTCTTAACTTAAAATCTGAATTACAAGAACAGATATAGGCAAAGGTAAAAATGAAGTTAATTAACAAGGATTTTACCACAGATATCCATAAGGAGATATTTGCCTCCCGATTTCCCCCTTAGCCAGCCCAGATGGCTGTGCAGACGAGCAGGATTCACTGAGCAAGCCTATAAAGTTTAAAATTTTAACATACTTCTATTTGTAGTAGTTTGAAACATGCTCACGTGTAGTTGGCACAATTCAGATGCCATTATTACCCTTATATCTTCTTCACTGTGTGAAAAACTATTCTCATATTTACCTCTTGACATGCTGTCTCTAGTAGCAGATATTTGTAATACTCTCTAGTTTTGACATACAATGAAGTGAGGTATTAGTCGATTTTCAATTAATAGAAGTTCTACTAAATGTTTCAATAGCATCAATTAGGTAATTTCTGAAACTAGATCCACCACAACTGAGACTGGTCTTGATAAATCAATGACTTGAGATACAGCCACAATGAACTGCTTTCCTTCTGCACATTTAAAACAGAAATGAACTTCAATGCTGGCCTCATTTTAAATTCAGAAAGAGAGAGCAAGTCCGACGTACCTTAGTGGTTCCTAAGTTTGCAAGCTCCGTTACAATCATTCCTAGGGTATGACTCATCCTAATGTTTGAAGATAGTACCTTTCTTCAAACTATCACACATAAGTTCCATGAAGTAGACAAAAGAAGTATAAACAATGCGTGTTATTTTAGTTTCCTGCTGCTTAAACAAAAACCATATAGTGAGTTGGCTTAAACAATGAGAATTTATTTGGCTCAGGGTTTCAAAGCAAGGAGAAGTCCAAAATCAAGACGCCAAAAAGGAGATTCTTTCTCCCTGAGGACTGTCTCATCTCATTCTGGGGCTGGCTGCCCATGATCCTTGGTCCTTGGCTTTTCTGTCACATGATAATATTCCTGGCAGCATCTCCTCCTTTCTCTTTTGGGTTCCCATTGACTTCCAACATCAGGCTGTTCCCTATGACTTCCTCTCTCTGTTCAATTTCCTTTGCTTATAAGTACTTCAGCCATATTGGATTGAGGCAAACTTCATTCAATTTGGGGCACACCTCTGGTGACATAATCTAATCACAGCTCCTGTTACAATGGGCTCACATACACAGGCATGGATTAAGATGAAGAACATGCTTTTCTAATGTAAGAACATGTAAGAACATGTACTGAATTCCAAACCCCACTCATGTCCACTATCTTTTATCATTTAAATGAGTCTTTGATAAACTGCTACCCCAAAATGTTTGCATCTCCTTTGCTAGAACTGAAGCACAGGCCATGGAAGCTGGTGTAAGTAGACTTTATCCTAGACTTCCATTTGCCAAGCCAGAAATTGAGGATTCTGTTGCTACTGAAGAAAGACTTTGAAATTAGTGACTAAAAATCTCTGCCACAGTGCATAACCTCTCAATTCTTATAATCTCCACAAGAGTAATGTAAACTCTTTTGCAGCTACCATACTTGGCATGCTTTGCCATAGACTACATTCAAATGGGCCTTGAACTTTTTAATCATCTCTAGCTTGTAACAAATTTTCAGCAGTATGATTTTCACCGCATTCTCAAACCAATTCCAAATGTTATTCTTGAATTGACTTTGGTTTAATAGAAAAACCAAAAGATTTTTTAATCAAACATGTTTTTAAAATTTTCTTTCATGTTTCCTCATTTGTCCTTAAGAGTCACATCTGCTATTAACTGATTTATCCCATAACCTTGCACAGCATTCATTGTTTTCTCACCAAATTTTAATTACTTTAAATTTTTCTTCCATGTAATAATATGCTTCTCTCAACTAGTATTTTTAAAAACTCATGGCTTTTTTACTTTAAAACTAAGCATAAAATAAGCATATTCTTGAATAATTATGCTATGCTCTACATTAAAATAACCAGGTATGACCACTTACACCAACTATTGATGAATATCTATCTCATTTTCTCTCAGGAATAGGTTTTTTAAATGAAAGAAAATTTGTAAGCTTCATAAATAGGAAAGTTTCTGTTTGTATTCATTAGGAATATTTTTGACTGAAAGTATTGAAAATATCAACCAAGAAAAACAAGTTATTAAGATGTTTAATTATCTCAAATTACAAGAAGTCTGTAAGAGCAAGTTGAGGTGTAATTTATCAATCATGCCATCAGTGACCCAGGATCTTCATGGGTCATTTACTTAGCAAAAGCCCTTGGTGAAAAGATGGTTGCTGTAGCTCCAAACAGCATGCCCAAGGATAAGGAAGGAAGGAAGAGGAGGGTATAGCAGCAGCAAGATATGTCCCTTTTACAAGGAAAGGGTAAACAGATCTCTGTCTCATTTTCTAGAAATATATAATACCATGGTTACCTCTACTTGTAAGCCAGGCTGAGAAAACCAATATTAACTACCCCCATTTCCATACTGACAAAGGAGATGGAAAGTGAAGGTAACAGCTAATCAAAACAGGCTGTCACAATAGTATTTAAAGCAATTTCCTAATTAATCTATAAAATATGCCCCATAATATAAGAACCTGGAGTAAGCACATAGAATTAAATATTATAAAAAACAATGTATTACATCTTTTTTTAAAGATTCATTTATTTATTTCTCTCACTTTCCCCCTCCACCCGCCTCAGTTGTCTGTTCTCTGTGTCTATTTGCTTTGTGTTCTTCTTTGTCCATTTCTGTTGTTGTCAGCAGCACAGGATTCTGTATTTCTTATTGTTGCGTCATCTTGCTGTGTCAGCTCTCCATGTGTGCGGTGCCATTCCTGGGCAGGCTGCACTTTCTTTCTCGCTGGGTGACTCTCTTTATGGGGTGCACTCCTTGCACGTGGGGCTCCCCTATGCAGGGACACCCCTGCATGGCATGGCACACCTTGTGCGTATCAGCACTGCACGTGGGCCAGCTCCACATGGGTCAAGGACGCCCAGGATTTGAACTGTGGACCTCCCATGTGGTAGATGGATGCCCTAACCCCTGGGCCAAGTCCACTTTCCTATATCTTTACTTATTACCCTACTATTGATGGTTTTGCAATGACAGAAGCTTACATTGAACCTTGTCTGGAGTGTGTGTGCTACATTAAAGTAATCATTTGTAAAATTATAAATGTGCAGATATCTGGGTATAAAATGGGGAGAAAAAGGCCAGAAGAGAACTATAAACTGCCAATCAGTAAGATAATTACTTGTGTTTCAAATGTGTGTAAGAAACTCTACTCTAAGACCTTAACAAAATCTATGAAACCTGTTAGCTTATTTTAATATATTGTAGATTTCCATGTATACCCAGTAAGTTCTTTGGCATTCTGAGAAACTACACTGCATGATTTAAGGATATCTTTCAGATGAGAAGGACATTGGGTAGTTAATAATTCATTTGTGACACTGATGCACTACGACTTGTTATATATCACATTTGAATGAAAATAATAATTACCACCTATATTTTGGAGACAATAAAGGACTGCTCATTCAAACCCTGTGCCTCAATGGGTTTTGTGAGATAACATCATATTTGTCAAGATAAATTTCTTAGTAATCTTTGTTATACTTGCAGGTTTATTAGGGAAACACTTACTGAGAGATCCACTTAATCACTTTGATGTGCATTTATTGCCTTTTGAGGTCATCGTTACATAATTTTTTAAAATATTGAGACTCTTTTATTCTCTTTTAATTAACATAAATCCAGATTCTAAGAAAACCAGTGAAATCAAATTTAGCATTAAAATAACAATATACAGACACAAAAGCATCTTGAAAGAAACTCCATGAATGGAATTTGAGGATTGTTGTTACTTGCCAGAATTAATCAATTTCAAAATCAGAATTATGAGATTGCACGACAAAATTCTGGGATGATGCTTAGACTACGATGGAAATGTCGAGATGATGAATAGGAAGAAATTACTGTGGGGATGTGTGATGCGTGCATTTCTCCTCACTTAGTGATCATTTTCAGATAAACTCATTAATGCTGGTCTTTCTCAAATTCATCACTTGAGATTTGAAATATCCAATCACCAATCATATGCTCCTTCTAAAATGCCAGGAAATCTGTGGATGATACTTTCTCTATTATAATATCAAACTAAATGCGAACTAAGTTGCGTTGGATAACTTCTTATCAAATTGATGACTTTCATCAACATTTGCAGGGGGCAGGTAAAGTAGAAATTCACTGGCTTTTAGTATTCACTAGGGTACCATCCATCACATTAATCTCTAATGAAATAAAGCTCTTTCTACATTTAGAAACCCTTTTGCCTCCTTTGGTGGATTTAGCCAATCAGTAAAAGCAAAACAACTCCTAAGCTTTTTCCTGGAGGATGACTGATGGTCCTTATGGGCTAGTGCTTGTTTTCCTCTCTATAAAAGTCAGGTTTGACTCTGTATCGTTAACCATCCTAATGCTTCATTCAAATTGGCAGACACCTGAGTAAATCTTCAGAGGACTCCAGGGGAGACAGGAAGTATATACCCTGAGTTGGGAAGGACCTTCAGATACAATGGATTTAGGTTAGACCCATCATGAAAGAGTACTAAGAAGTAAATAATTACAGCTGACACAGAATAAAAACAGAAGACGATCTGAAACAGGAAGAAAGAGGAGCAGTGAGTCGGCTCATTCTCAGGGTGAGAACATCAGTAACTGGAGGAGATGTGAATAAAGAGCCACAGGACAATGTGCTAAAATTCATTGAAGGGAAGAGCCAGTACTATTAACAGACAAATGACTGTCCTTCATTTTATAAGACTACCTTAGTAGAAGAAGTGAACAATGAGAACAGTAAAGAGATAAAGAGATGCAGATTTATGTGTATCGGCATCTCTACCTAATAAATTACTCTCTAGGTAACACAATAAATTTGTGTTTTGCAATCGACTTTTGTCTTCTGTTTTTATGTGTTAATTTTTTTCTATTAGTTTCCCAGTAAAGCAGTTTTTGAAAAATCCCTTTCCGACCTAACACAGGCTAAGAGAAGAAAAGAGACCAAAGTGTCTTAAATTTTAGGTGTATTGTTGACTGTATAATATCTACAGAACTTGGGAACAGAGCTTAAGCAAAGAGTCACAGTCAAGGGGAAGAAAGGGAGTGGGAAGTAAAATAAAAGCATCTAAGTCAGGTGCTTAGCCCAATACCTAGTACATTAATAATAATTAATAAAAATTAACAAGGAGGGAACAGTTAGACTTGTGGGCAATTCCCCACATAAGTTTTCATGGATTCTTCTAATAAATTTTGAAAGACAATTTCCCATAAAGTAAAACTCAGGAAATAAGCATATGAAATTTTGACTTCCCAAGCAAAAGAGAGCAATAGATTAAATTTATCTTAAGAATGATTTTAATAACTCTATTGAGATATAATTGATAAATAACCAATTTTACCTAAAGTGTTCAATTTTATAAATTTTGACATATGTGTATACCTGCAAAACCATTACAACAATCATGAAAATGTGCTCACTCCAAAGTTTTCTTGTGGCTTTTTCCATCTCCCAAACCCTCTCATCTCCAAGCAACTGTGGATCTGCTTTCCGTTGTTATAGACTAGTTTTGATATAAGTGGAATCATACAGTAAATATTGGTTTTAGGTTTTCTTTCACTCAGCATAATTATTTTGTGATTTATCCAAAATATTTTCTCCATGTGTTCACTCCTTTTTATTATTGAATCAAGTTTCATTGTGTGGATATAATGCAAATAGTTTATTCATTCACCCATTAATGGACATTTCAGTTTAGGGCTATTAGAAGTAAAGCTCCTACAAACATAAACGAACAGGTATTTGTATGGGGAGAGGTTTTTATTTTTCTTGGTCAGATATCTGGGAGTAAAACAAGTGGATCATATAGATGATATGCTTAACTTTTTAAGAAAATGCCAAACTATTTTCCAAAGTGTATATACTACTTCACATAACCTCACCAACCCTTGATATTGTCTTCCCTTTTAATGTTAGTCATGTTAATGTTTGTAGTGTTACCTCATTATGATTTTAATTTGCATTTTCTTAACAAGTAATGGTGACAAACATCTTTCTAGTGCTATTTGCATTCTACATATCTTATTTGGTAAAATGTCCATTAAAACCTTTTGTCTGAAATTTTTGAGTTATTTGTATTCTTATTAAATTATAAGATTTCTTTCTACAATCTGGACACAAATCTTTTATCAAATAAGTGTTTTCCAAATATTTTCTCCTAATCTATGGTCTATCTTTATTCCCTCAACAGTATCATTCAAGAAGCAGTTTTTCAATGTGAAGACAGACATCATATTTTTTCTTTCCTGAATCATGATTTTGGTGTCATACTTAAGAAATCTTTGCATAATCCAAAGTGAAAAAAAATTCTCCTGTGTTCTCCTTTAGAAGTTTTACAGTTTTAGGTTTTACATTAAGGTCTATAATTCATACTGAGTTTATTTTTGCACATGGTACCAGGTATAGGTTTAAGTTAAGGGTTTTTTACATTTGTATATGCAATTGTTTTAGTACTATTTTTTGAAGACACTATACTTTCTCTGCAGAATAGCTTTTGCATCTTTGTAAAAAATGAGCTGTTGCTAAATGTATGAGTCTAGTAATGAATTCTCTATTCTGTTCCATTGATTTATTTGTTTATTGTTATATCTCTACCACACAGTCTTGATTATGGTAGTTTATAATAAATTTGAATCAAATAGTGTTAGTATTCCAACTTTTTTTCTTTTTCATGTTCATTTTAGCTATTCTATATCATTTGCATTCCTATATCATTTTGGAATCACCTTATCAACGTCTACAAAATACTCTCTGGAATTTTGATTGGGATTGTGCTGAAACTATAGATCAATTTGAGGTAAATTGATATCCTAATGGGATTGTGTCCCTTACCAATAAATATAATATATTTCTTTCCAAATATTTAGGTCTTAAGTTTCTTCCAGCAGTATTTGGTGGTTTTCAGTGCTTAGTTCTTAGATATATTTTGTCTGATTTATTCCTAAGTAATCCATATTTTTAATGATATTAAAGTTATAGTTTTAAAAATCATTTTTGGATCATGTGTTGCTAGTATATTGAACTACAATTGATTTTTATTTGTTGGTCTTGTATCCTACAAGCTTGCTAAACTAAATTAATAATTTGATTAGCTTTTTGGTATATTGCATTGAATTTCTAAACAGAGGATCTATGAATAAAGACAGTGTCACTTCTTTTCTAACCTTTTATTTCTGTTTCTTGACTGAAAATACAGGCAATAATTTTCCTTGCAACATTGAATAAAATTGATAACATTGTACATCCTTATTTTGTTGCCGATCTTAGGGGGAAAAATTCCATCTTTCACCATTAAGTATGATGTTATCTCTGGGTGCTTGTAGATTAAGTCTTTATCAGTTTGAGGATGTTCCCCTTTATGTCTAGTTGCTGAGAATTTTTATTAGAAATGACTGTTGCAGTTTGCCAAAGGTTTTTTCATCTGTTGAGATGGTCATCTGCTTTTTCTTTCTAGTCTGTTAGTACGGTGAATTACTTTGATTGATTTTCTAATGTTAAACCATTGTTGGAATAAAATCCATTGGTCATGAGGTATTGACCCTACAAAATGTTGAATTTGCTTTGCTAAAATTTTGTTTAGATTATTAACAACTATGTTCACAAGTGTATTTTTCTGTATTTATCTTTCCTACAATCTATTTGCCTGGTGTTGTGTCAGAGACATTTTTTGTTTTGTTTTGTTTTGTTTTGTTCTCTCTTTGTTTGGTGTTTTATCAGGGGCTACACAGAGTGGAGTTCAATGCATTCCCTACTCTTCAATTTTCTATAAGAGTTTAGGTGAAATCAGTATTATTTCCTCTTGAGGTGTTCGGTAGAATTCACCAGTGAAGACATCTGAGCCTGAAATTTTCTTTGTGGTAAGATTTTTAAATATAATTTTGAATTTTAATAGATACATGGTTCTATATTTCATCTATTTTTTATTGAGTAAGATTTGGCATTTAGTATTTTTCAAGAAATTTCCATTTCTCAGTTGTCAAATCTATTGTCATAAAGTTGTTTAAAGTATTTCCTTATCCTTTTAATCTCTATATAGCTGCATTGATGTCACCATTCTCATTGCTGATATTGGAAAGCTGTGTCTTCTCCCTTTTTTCATGATTCCTCTGGCTATAAGTTTATCAATTTTATTGCTCTGAAAAAACGAGCTTTTGGTTGATTTTTTCTACTCTTTTTCTCTTTTTTATTTCATTAGCCTCCACTTTCATCTTTATATTTTTCTTTTTTCTGTTTATTTTGGCTTTCATTGGTTCTACTTTTCCTACTTTGTTAATTAAGGCAGATGTCAAAGTTATTGATTTGAGACTTCTCTAAAGTAGGGATTTCCAACTATAAATTTCTCTCTAAACACTGCTAAAGAGGTATCCCAGAAATGTTAATATTTTGTGCTTTCATCTTCATTCAGTAAAGGCACTTTCTACTTTCCCCCTGAATTCTTCTCATGGATTATTGAAAAGTGTTTTTCTTTTTTTAGTGTTTTTTAGTCAATTTAAAAGAGATTTAAATAGTCAGAAGAAAAATTGATGCATTTATCCATATAGTTGCCATTTTTGGTGATCTTCATTATTTGTGTAGATCCATATTTCCATTGGGTACTATTTTCATTCTGCCTGAAGTGCTTTATTTAACATTTATTATATTGTGAGTATGATAATAAATTCTTTCTGCCTCTTTTATGTCTAAATAGTCTTTAGTTTGCCTTTACTTTGAAAGATATGCTTTCTGGATATCGAATTCCAGGTTGACAGCTTTCTTTCTCCAGTACTTCAAAGATGTTTCCCCATGTTCTTGCTTGCATTGTTTGTAATTAGAAGCATTTGCTATCCTTATTTTTGCTTTCCTGTATATAATATGTCCTGTCCTTTTTCCTCTGGATGCATTTTAAATTTTCCCTTTATTACTGATTTTCAGCAATTTGGTTTTGATGATCTTGCTGTATTCTTTTCTTGGATCTTTGAATTCATAGTTTTAATCAAATTTTTAAAATACTTGTTGCATTATTTCTTCATTATTTTTGTATTGCACTTTTCACGCTAAGATATACGATAGGCTGCTTAAAGTTGTCCATCAGATCATTGATGATTTGTTCTTTTGTTTATTTTCTCTTTCATTTCATTTTGGAATGAAATGTCTTATGCTTCACTAATGTTCTCTTCTGAAACTTTCATTTGGCTGCTAATTCCATCCAGTTTATTCTTCATTCAAGCATTGTAGTTTTAACATAGAGAAGTTTTGTTTCCATATCTTTCCTTAACTTTTTCAACTTGTGTACTACAACTACAATTGTTTTAATGTACTTGTATGCAAATTCAAACATTTGTGTCACTTCTTGGTCAGTGTCAATGGATCATGTTTTCCTAATTTTGCATACTTAATAAATTTTATTGGATGTCTGACATTATACATTTTATATTTTGAGAGCAGGATATTTTCTATCCCTACAAATATTCTTGCTTTTCTTTTGGTGAAATTTAGCTATAGTTACTTAGAAACAGCTTAAACTTGTTGAGTCTTGCTTTTAAGATTTGTTTGATGAGGCAGGAGTGTTTAGTTTGGGGCTAATTTAATCCCTACTACAAAGACAAGAAGTTTCTGTGTACTTTAACCAATGACCCATGAGTTGTTATGAGGTGCTCTAGTCTGCTGATGGTAAAAGGCACTATTCCCAATCATAGCACCCTGAACTGCTCCCTCTCATTCTTTTGGGTGGGTCTATCCTCGACTTATTTAATGATGATTTTATATTTTAAAATGCATCAGTCATGTGCAAAGCTTTAAGAGTGAGACAAAGAGCTCCCCACCTATCACCAGCCTGACCTTAACAGTAATGAAGCCCACATACTATTAA
Source organism: Dasypus novemcinctus (assembly GCF_030445035.2). NCBI lineage: Eukaryota > Metazoa > Chordata > Mammalia > Cingulata > Dasypodidae > Dasypus > Dasypus novemcinctus. The sequence goes on along the minus strand of NC_080692.1, from coordinate 38,745,003 downwards.
TATTTCTCCAAATATTTTATTTTTATATCCACCTAAAAATTCTTAAATATACTAAAATGTTCTTTGTCTGCTTACCTTGATAGCCATACCTTCATAAAGACTTGGAAGGTCATATTCAAATTCAGGATTTTCAAACTTTTCAGAATTGATTGCGGGGATGTGATGGCAGAGTGAGGAGGACCAACTCCCGATACTTCCCCTTCTCTTCCAGCCCTGGGTTTTTCCCATCTACACGGGTGTGAATACCTCAACTCACATCCAAACTGTCCATATCTCCTAAAAATAGTAATCTGTTGGCTACTCCTGAGGTTTAGAGGTACAGTCCACACTTAGAAGGTTGGGTCCAGAGTGGGATTTCCAGGCATTGATAGCCATTTGGTAAAGGAATTCCAGGGTTTTAAGTACACAGAGCAAGGTGTGGAAGGGAGGGTGTTGGTCTCAGATGGACACATCCTTCATCCCACAATGGGATCCATTTGCTTGTGTGTAAGAGTATTATTTCCCATGACTGGGATAGAAATTTTTATATTTTGTATTTTAGAGTTTAAATACATCTGTAGGTGATACTTATGCTGCTTATTTTATATGTGCTTATACATACATACATATATATGTAGTATAATACTTAGATACCTCTGTATAAACCAGTAAGTATAGCCTTATATGGCAAAATTTTTCACTATGATTTGCAAAATTACCAAAGTCTGTAATAAATGAATTAACATTTTTCCTTTATCCTTGCTCTTTAATGAACATTTTTTACACAATAAAATCAGCTACATGACAAATTCAATTCAAAGCTCTTCTCTTCTCTCTGCTCTCACAGAGACCAGGAAGATGAGTGGGAAAAAAAAAGCAGAGTGCACAATTAGAAATTAATATTGGTTCACAGTTCACCAGGACCAAGGAAGTCCAACTTGGAAAGCTTGTAACTAGACACAAGATAGCCAAAGACAGGAGTGAGGGAAGCTTCTTTGTCTGTCTCTGTGTACCATTCTGGAATTTTTAAAAGGACAAGCAGGGGCAAGACCTTCATTCCAAACACCAGCCTCCAATATTCTTTCTTCTTACATTCAGCTGAAAATTTCCATTCTTCCTCTTGTGTGTCTGGGACCATGTATACTTCCACAATGTTAGGATGTACTTAGCTGAATAACAACCATATAGAAGACTCAATTATTTCCTACCACTGCAGACCCCATGGAGCAAACTCAAGGATGGTCAAGAAACTTCAGCAGCCAGTCCCCCGCCGATGGGTACCAAGCCCTTCAGGCAAGTCTATCAGTCTGGTCCTCAATTTCTTCATGGGTAAAATGTGACACTGGATTCGTTGGTTTTCAATCCAAGTTTTTGTTGCTTTTTCATAGATGCAAGCTTAGCACCCATACTGAAAATCAGTCACTTCTTTCTCAATTACTTATCAGTTCAACTATCACAATTACATGTCATTTAAATGTAATTCTTAGTGCCATTCTTAAATATATGTAATTTTTATTTTAGAGAATGATATTTTGGACGGATTTTATTTTGATGAGTATAATTGTAACAGCTTCACCTTGATGACACATGGCTTTTAGGAGTCCACAGCTACTGCTGAATACATAAATGCAAGAGTAATGGGAAGAAGGCAGACACTGCAGTTTCTCTCCATAAAGGAAACAATGTTCAGACTGTACAGGTTGAAAGGAGGCATATCGTATTCTTTTTTTTTTTTTTTTTATTTTTTTTTTTTTATTGACTTTGTAATAATATTACATTAAAAATATATATGTGAGGTCCCATTCAACCCCAACCCCCCACCCCCCCTCTCTCCCCCCCCCATATCGTATTCTTTGTTTAGTTTTTCTCTGGACCTAACTTCCCAAACACGCAGGTTTTAGAGACTTGTCTCTATGATTTATATTAAGAATATTCATCATTCTTTTTTGAATACCAAAATATCACCTCACTGTGCCTTTTAACAAATACACATTAGTCATATTAGATAACCTGTTCAGAGCAAGAACAATCTGTTTTTCACCTTTTCCTTCATTAGTCAGAAGTCTTGCTTCATAAGAATTAGGTTCCTTCTCTGCTCCTCAAAAAGTTTGTTTAATGGTAACGTGTTCTAATGTTTTCTATTTAAGTAGTTTGGGGTTTTAAGTTTAGCTTTCTAGCCTCCTTATTTATGATTGCTGAACTCAGCTCTTCTTATTGCTAGGAAGGGTTTCTAATGTTTCATTTCTCCATCTTTCTTTAAAAAAACATTGCTTTATAAAGCAGCTAGTGTTCTCAGTGGGTAAACAGAAAATATCCCACATCACCCAAAACACATTCTTCCCCATAGAAACTGTATGAAAGGACTTGAAGCATTGTTACACTCTTTCTCTAGGAGTGATTTTCTTTAAATGTGTTCTCCCTCTTTCATATTACCACCTGCCATTTTTGCTTTATTGCAGCCAGAAGGTTTAAAGCCATTGCTTTTAAATATCTTGAAAGTTTTCCATTGATAAGAAAGGTAGTAAAAGCACTTTTAAGTGAACAGTAACACACACATCACAAATCAGGCATTTTGATACCATCTAGGTTCATACTATGTGGTATAAGGAACTCCCCTGATTGTGATTTAGCAGGAATTCTAAGCTGGGTAGAAGGGAGGTGGGGAAAATTCAGTGTTGTTGTAGATACTGAATAGGTCATAGGTTGCCCAGTGTGTACATGGTATGATTGCTGTGGCAGGGAGGGAGAGTAGTACAAATACAAAATAGCCCGTCATAGCTTAGTCATAATATTATACTGAAGAAAGCAACCAAACATTACAAAATGTTTGAGTGATTAAAGAACATTTCTCCTTTTCTAAAGGATGACACTTATTAGCTGTTCATTACAGGATATTATTAAAATGTATTATTTCATCTTTGGAAGGAAGAATATTTTGTTTCCTAACTATTGCACTTACTTTAAAAAATCACAGAAATATATACCACAAAGTTTGAATGCAGACACAACCCTGTAGCAAAGATTACTGTCTGAGGATCTAACAGGAGAGAACTGGGTTTGAAATCAGAAACTAGCCATTGATCAAGTCTGTACTAGTCTAGGATGAAGTTGTACAAATATTTTCTCATTTTTTCCTTTGGATCTGAATGAAGCATGAGCTAAAATGAACTGATGCTAGATTTGGTGGGTAGAGGATGGGACCAACCATATCTGTTTCTAAAGGGAACTACATATCTGGCCTCTCCTGCTCTGCCCTTTTCTCAAAAGGGAGGAAGGGGGAGAAAGAAAAAGTCCAATAGTTCTTACCACGTGAGTTTAAGAGCTTTAAGGTAAAGTTGGACCTGGCTTTCAAGGTGCCAAAAAGTATACATGTACGTTCAAGAAACACCTTAAAATAGAAAAAGAGGTCGAGACACACATGTGGATTTAGTGAATTGATTGCATCAGACTTCACATGTTAAGTTAAGGTGTTCATTTGTTTTGGTGTAATTGTTTCTGTTTTCTTTATAGTAGTGTATGTAAGTATGAATGAGTTTGGATGCATGTGGGAAAGAAAAGAAAGATACATTAAAAAATGTATGTATATATACTAAAGGATGATGGAACAAGATAAGAGGAGCTATATCAGCACAACATAAGTTCATACTCCATGGCTCCAAAATAAGAAATATATTCTTGTCCATTTTGACAAAAATGTTTTCTATAGAGAAATGAAATAGAGAATAGACAAACAATTGAGAACATAAACAAAATGAAAAATTGGTTCTTTGAGAAAATCATTAAAATTGACAAATTGTTACCTAGGCTGACAAAGAGAAAAGATGCAAATAACTAAAATCAGAAAGGAAATGTTGTATCACTATTGATCTTACAGAAATTTTTAAAAAGGATTATAAAAGAATATTATGGATCATTGTTTGAAAACAAGTTCCATAATCTAGAAGAAATGGAAAAATCTCTAGACATATACCAATTACCCAAACTGAATCAAGAATAAGTAGAGAATATCAACAAACCTATAACAAATACAGAGATTGAATCATTAATCAAGAACCTTTCGCCAAAGAAAAATCCAGGATCAGATAGTGAATTCTGTGAAGTAGGATTCATCCCAGAAATGCAAAGGTGGTTCAACATAACTCACTCAACGTAATACACCACATAATTAAAATGAAGGAAATAAACCACATTATCTTCTCAATAAATGAAGAAAAGGCATTCCGCAAAAATATAGCACTATTTCTTGATAACAACACACCGAAGAGGAGGACCAGAAAAGAACTTCCCCAATATGATAAAGGCCATTTATGAAAAACCCAGAGCTAATATCAAACTAAATGGTGAAGACTTACACTTTGTACCCTAATATCAGGCACAAGACAAGAATGGCTGCTTTCACTACTGCTGCTCAACATTGCCCTAGATGTTCTTGGCAGAGGAATTAGGCAAGAAAAATAAACAAAAGTTATCAAAATTAGAAAAGGAAGAATTAACCTATCTCTATTTGCAAGTGACATCATATAATTTCTTTCTTTTCCAACGAAAGTAATTAGAACTAATAAATGAGTTCAGCCAAGTGGCAAGGTACAAGATCTACACACAAAAAAACAAAACGATTGTGTTAATATGATGAACACTCCAAAGAGGAATTTAACTAAACAATTCCATATACAATAGCATCTAAAAGAATAAAATATCTAGGAACAAATTTAACTAAATACACTGCTGAAGAAATTTTAAAAGACCTAAATAAAAGGCAAGACATCTCATTTTCATAAATTACAAGAAATAACATGGTTAATATGTCAATATTACCCAAAGTAACATATGCATTCAGTATAATACCTATTAAAATTCCAACAGCCATTTTTGCAGAAATGGAAAACTGATCCTCAAATTTTTATGGAACTGTAAGCAGTCTCAAATAGCCAAAATTATCTTGTAAAAGAGGAATAGAAGAAAGCACACTTTCCAATTTCAAGTTGTGTTACAAAGCAACAGCAATCAAAACAATGTGCAACTGACACAAAGATAGACAAATAGATCAGTGAAGCAGAATTCAAAGTCTAGAAATAGACTCAAACATCTATGGCCAATTGGCCAATTGGTTTTTTTAAGGAAGTTCTGGGCAATGAACCCAGGACCTCATACATTGGAAGCAGGTGCTCAATCAGTTGAGCTACATCCACTCTCCAGTATCCTTTTTTTTTTTTTTTGAGGTACCAGGGGATAGGGAATGAACCAGGACCTTGTATGTGGGAAGTTAGTGCTCAACCACTGAGCCACATTGACTCCCCTGAGTTGGTTTTTACATTTATTTTTCCTTAGAAGGCACCGGGAACCAAACCTGGGTCCTCCCATGTGGAAAGCAGACGCTCAACCGCCTGAGCTACATCCACTCCCTCCAACTGATTTTTGACAAGTGTGCTAAGTACATGCATTGGAGAAAGAATAATCTCTTTAACAAATGGGGTTGGGAAAACTTGATATCCACATTCAGAATGAAGTTAGACCCCCACCTTATGCCAAATGCAAACATTAAATCAAAATGTATCAAGGACCTAAATATAGAAGCTAACACAACGTAGCAGATAACATAGGGAAAAACTTCATAACATTGAATTCAGAAATGGATTCTTAAATATGACACCAAAAGCACAACAACAAAAGAAAACAATAGATAAATTTGATTTCATCAAAATTAATAACTTTGTTCATTGAAAGAAATTACCAAGAAAGTGAAAAGACAACCTACAGAATTGGGAAAATAGTTTTAAACCATATATCTAATAAAGGATTAATGTCCTGAATATATAAGGAAAATTTTGCAATACAGCAATAAAAAGACAAGCAACCCCATTAAAGAATTGGCAAAGAACTTGAATAGACATTTCTCCAAAGAAGACATACAAATGGCCACAAAGTACATGCTCAACATTAGCCATTAGGGAAATGAAAATTAAAACCACACATGAGATAATACTTCATACCTAAAAGTATGGCTATTATTTTTTAAAATGGAAAATAGCAAGTGTTAGAGAGAATGTAAAGAAATTGGAACTATAGTGCATTCGTGGAAATGTAAAATGGTGTAGCCACTGTGAAAACAATATGGGAGCTCCTCAAAACTTAAATTATTTTTTGACCTCACAATCCCACTTCAAGGTATATACCCAAAGAGAATGGAAACAGGGCCATAAACAGATATTTGTACACTAATATTTATAGCAGCATTATTCACAATAGCCAAAAGCCAGAAATAACCCAAGGTTTGGTTGCTAAATTGTGGTACATGCACACAACAGAATTCAGCCATAAGAAAGAAGGAAGTTCTGAGACATGCTGCTACATGGAAAAACTTCAAAAACATTATGCTCTGTGAAATAACTAAGACACCCAAGGACAACAATTGCATAATACGTCCTAAAAGAGATGACTAGAAATAACAAAGTCACAGATAGAAAGCAAGTTACAGGATGGGGGAGAAGGAATGGGGATTTGGAGGAAGGAGAAATGTGTGTGAAAAGAAAAAGAGAATGAGAGGGGAGCAGAAGTGAGTAACAATTTTAGGATGTCTTATTTGGCTAAGTTAGAGTTGAGATGACATTGTGTATGAAAAAATCAAGCACAGAAGAACGCATACAATATAATCACATTCACATAAAATTATTCGATATAATAATATATACAATATTTATTTCCTATATCCATTTGGGGAAAAAATCCTCACACAAAATCTCTGCACATACAGGGACTTTCAGTGGCAATCAGAGTCTCAATTTCACAAATGTGAAATGGAAACTTCAGAAGGTTTTAGGTAGTTGAGAGAGGAGCAAAAAGGGAAAATCTATGAGATCAGGAGAAGCTAGAAGGGTAATATCATAACAGGCCTTTAATAAGCCAAAGTTTTCAGTAAGTTGTAGTTATGGAGCTATAGAAACAATGAATAAACAGAAGATATAAGGCAAACAAACAAAAAAATCTATAGGGAGAAGAAGCTGTAGCTCAATTGTTGAGCACCTGCCTCCCATATACAAGTTCCTGGGTTCAATCCCCAGTACCTCCTAAAAATAAAAAAATAAAAAATAAAAAAAGTTATAGAGAGCAGGGAAGCCAGTTGAGCAAAGGGAGAGAGAAGTGAACGGACATTAAAGTGGAGTCACATTACTGGCAGAGCCCAAGTAAAGATCTCAGACTCTCCAGTGTCAGTGTCCTTACAGCTGCCAGGTTCTGTGAGCTCTGACCAAACTTTGGTCCTTTTCTGGAATGCTTATGGATCTCTACCCAGGTATACTTATGGTAAACTCTTTCTCCTTTTTTGATTTAGTAGCAGTTGATTCTCTTTTGTTTATTACTACATAAGAGTTTGTTTTGAAAAAAAAAAAAACTTGGAAGATGTTCCCAGTATATTAAGTAAAAAATAAATCACATAACAGTATTTTATAATCTAATTAATATATATATATAAATGTAAAATCTGGAAGGATATATATGAAAGGGTTAACAGTGGTTATAGTTGAGTGATGGTATTGTGACATACTTTTGTCTTCCTTTTAATATGAAAGTATTATATTTTTTCTAGAAGAAACATATTCTAATGATTTAATGTTTTAAGTGGAATGTTCATTGAAGGGTGAGGATAGAACTTTAAAAAACAAGATATTTTTTAAAGATAGTATAACATTGCAGAATGTCTGCAGTAGGATCATGTGATTTGAACTGGACCCCAGAGGATGAGCTGGACAGAAAAAAAAAAAAGATGAGTTTTCTAAATGAGCATTCAATTCCAGCCATTAAACATTTCTTTAGGAATAGAGTATGGATTAGAGTGGACTTACTGATATTCTATTCATGAACTATTGTGATTAGTAATCGAAGAAAATGTGGCATTGGTGTGGAGAAAGTGGCCATGGTGGCTGCTGGAGATAGGGAGTGGGAGGAAGAGATGTGATGTGGGGGCGTTTTCCGGACTTGGAGTTGTCCTGGGGACAGTTACTGGACATTGTATGTCCTCCCATGGCCCACTGGGTGGACTGTGGGAGAGTGTGGGCTATGATGTGGACCATTGACCATGGGGTGCAGCGGTGCCCAGAGATGTATTCACCAAGTGCAATGAATGTCTCATGATGATGGAGGAGGTTGTTGTTATGGGGGGAGGAGTAGGGTGAGGGGGGTGGGGGGTACATGGGGACCTCATATTTTTTTAATGTAACATTAAAAAAATAAAGAAAAAAAAAACCAAGCTATGGGGGAAAAAAAAGATTACATTGGTCAAGGAGATGACAAAGGGATGGTGGGTTGTTGTTAAAGAATGCAATTTTGGAAAAAATTAAAATTCCTGAAACAAAACATAATCAAATCCATGTCAAGTGCTATGCTCTTACCTATACTCAATGGGCTGAGAGGAAAAATACTGCCATAAGTAGTCCAAGCACATTATTACAGAAAGATTGAGATGTATTTCATCTAAGGAGAAAGAACATTAATCTTTATCTAAAAATTGTTGTGTTGGCAAGTTTATATTTTTCCCTAGAATGTTTAGAGGTAAATAGCAGCATCAACCACATCCTTTAAACACAGCCATAGGCCAGCTCTGTAAATGAGCAATTCCAATGTGAAAAAAAGTTTTGAAGTTCTAAATGAGTTGTCCCTGTGGTAATAAAGAGGGGACATTTTACAGTATGACAGTATGTAAGGCAGCAGTGTCAGCTGTGGTTTATTTAAAGCACGAGGCCTGTAACAGGAAAATAATGACTTTAATAAAATTTACTATTGACTTTGTAGGCTAAAATCTTTCTGTCATCAGGAATACAGAAAAAAACAACCTGTCTGAAAACCCTTCAGTTAAATATATTCCTTTAATATTTCAAAGAACTTGACTTTTTAAATATACATGCTACTTCAAAAGATACTGTAGTAGGGTAGAAATTAGTATTTTTAATAGAAAGTTGGTATTGCTTACATAAGGAAAAAATCAGTAATGACCTATGACACTGTCAACTGAAAGCAATATTTGAGGCAAATGCAAAAGCGGTAAATGCAGTTCCTGAAATACTGTATAAAGCAATGTCACAAATGAATGATTTATAAATTATCCAACGTCCTTCTCATCTGAAAATTATCTTTAAATCATGCAGTATAGTTTCTTAGTAAGAACGCCAAAGAACTTGCTGGGTATACATGAAAATCTACAGCATGTTAATGAGACTGGGGTCATTTCTGAAAATTGGGGAAAGTGGGAAAACATCCGGCTTCATTTTACTCTCCAGCCCATTTGATTGAATGTGGTACAGATTGCTGTATTGTGTAAGAGAGGTCATGCCCGGTATATGAAAAGCTGAAGAAATTCCATTCCTTTAATGTTTTACATAGTTAAAATAAACTGTGGTAAAAAGTTTCCCAACAGTCTATGACAGCTCAATTTAGAGGTGAAGCCTTTTAATAAAACCTCATGAAATGAATACTTTGGTTTATGCACTCTGTTTGTGTCTCCCGCTGGAGTGCTTAGCATTATGAAGCTGTGGTTACTCGCTTTACTACTGCAGAATAACATCATGAAAGCTGAGACCAAAGCTTTGTATCAGAAAATATCCAGAGCGAGTAGAACTGCTGATGGAGGAATCTTAATTTAGAGCTAAACTGCTTTCCTATTTGCTTTTAACATGCTATTTTAAAGTATATTGGCTTGAATTATAGGATATTATTTAAACAAAGAGCAAAATCTACAGGGGTTTTTACACATTAACCTATAGCTTATTTAAAGGGAAATTATGAACCTCAGAATCATATGCTAGTAATTTTTTCTAAGCTTTAATAAAATAGGAGCTCTAAACCAAAGCCTGCTTTTTATATTAAGTTATATTGTGTTAGTATTGCTTTGAAGAGAGAGAAGGCAATGGGAAGAATAAAAAGCAGTTCATTTGTATAAAGATTCTGGCAACAACACTCTGGCACACTTACTGGGGAGATAGAGTTACTTTACAAAATGCATTGGTTGATGGTAATAATATATATTGCAATGGACAAGGTACCAAGTATCCTGTCCTGAGAGATGTGAATTCTGCTCATTGGCCGCTTATTAGCTTCCAAATTGTACTATGAAGGAACTAGAATTTATTATTTGCTTTTCCTCTGACAGTCTTTAATGACTTGGAATATAGTTGACAGCCAAACTGGTAAGCAAGAAAAACAACAATCTATTCATTAGGTACTTTTGGAGATGGTAGGTGGACTGAGTCTTAACTATGTCAACCTACCAATCCAGCAGAGATGTAGGTAATACTTGAAGGGGGTAGTCTTTAGTCATAAATAGGATTGACATTACTATTTAAGACATAATAATAATGTCTGATGAGAAGACAAGTGTGAATGTGTTGCTTTTCTAGCACTTGAGGGTCTTGTTCTTTGGGATACAGAAAGAGTATATTAAAAGTCTAAGGATCATCTTCATTTAGTCTCCCAGGAATTATTTTCCTGAATATCCACAGATGGTTGTGCTGGTTAGGCCAACGTGTGAACTCGGCCAGGTAATGGTGCCCAGTTGTCTGGTCGAGCACTGGGTTAATTGTAATACAAGGGCATTTCATGGATGTATTCATCAGTGAGTTGATTGTGTAGATGAACTAGTTGCATCTACAATCAATTGAGGAAACAGTCATCAGCAGTGAGTGATGCTTCATCCAAGCAGTTGAAGGCCTTAAAAGGAGAAGTGATTTCAGCATTCAGGAAGAGAATCCCCGTCTCTACTTCAGATAGCCAAGGTCTCCCAGGGAACTCAAAAGGCCCTTCCTCTGAGTTCCTGGCTTGCAGCCTGCCCTATGAAATTTGAATTTGTGCATCCCTACAATTGTGCAAGACAATTTTATAAAATCTCATGGTATTTATGGATATCTCCCATGGGTTCTGTTTCCCTAGAGAACCCCAAGCAGTACAAAGTTAAACAACATGATGACTGCTCCCCAGTTAATATTCTAACTTAATCTACTCTTCCATATTTAATTTTTTTCCTGGACTACTTCAGGCAACAACAATAAAAAAATCTCATAAACCTATTACATCAATAGGGACCAAGAATAGTTTTTGCTGTGCTCATCCATTCAGCAAACTTTACTGAGTGAAGCCTATTTGCCAGGCTCTGTTCTATGTGCTAGGGCTAGAAAGTGACCAAAACAAAGCCCCTTCCCAGAAGAGTTTCTTTTCTATGGAAGAGATTAGACAAACAATAGAACAAATAAGTTAATACAAGCTTCCAGGTAGAGAAAAGAGCTATGAAGGAAAATAAAGCAGGAAAAGGAAAATAGGGCCTCTCCTGGGAGGGAAGCAGGAGCAAAGGCTGAGTAAAAAGCAGAGAACCTCAGGTGCTCATTACCCTTCACATGGGACAGACGTGGAGCAGAACAGCCATCTCAACCAACAGGCATTGCACTTGGTCAAAAGAGAGAGAATCATAGCTCCACCTGCAGAATTCTTTCAATAGCCCCATCTTACAGTAAAATCCTACACCTGAGAGACATCTGTGTATGTTAAAAAAAGAACTACTTTTATGCAAATTAACATGCAGGACAAAACAGTCCATTTGGGTGGCACAGTTCCCAGTCTAATCACCACTTATATAAAGCGGCGGGGGGGGGGGGGTGGTTCTCAGGGGTATTGGCACAGCATAAGAATGGACTTTTTAATAGATATTATTGTTCTAGAGATTACAGACAAAAGGTCCTGGTACAATATTCAAATACTATTGTAACAGATTTTATCAAAAAGAATACACGGCTAACCATATTACCGGAGTTAAATATGAAACAATTTGAAGTCCAACAGCTTTCAGTGAATTAAGTAAGGGCGGAGATGAGGGGACTGAGAGAAGATGACCTGGGTCTAAGTCCCAGCTCTCCTTGGGGAGCGGCCTCTCATTTTCTTACTGCTAACCTCCAGGTAAGTCTCTATTCTAAAGATGGCTTCAGATACTGTGGGATAAAGGGACACCAGCATAGATTCACACACTGCAAGTGTGCCACATCTTGACCAGACGAGCATTTATAATTTGGGGTGCTGGGTTGGTAGGATACATTTAGTTTAGGTGGCTGAGATGCTTAAAATAGAGAAAAAAAAGGTGTGCTCAATCTCACTCAAAAACATGCTTTCAAAACACTAACCAGGCTCTGGAAAGTTGTCAACTTGCCTACAGTTGAAAAGCATATGACCAATGACTGAGCGCAATCAGTACTTAGGATTGAGACAAAGCAGAAAGAGTTTGGCACCTCTGAGCCTACATTGGGAACAACAAAAGCAAACTCTTAAAATGATATTAGAAAGGAAAGGAAAGTCTTGGCTGTATAAAATTTATAACAATTAGAAAAAAGTGTATTTCTGTAATGACAAAATCGTTTATTTATGTTCCATATATTTTCTCATCACAATTGTTATGATGCAAATTTTACCTGTTTTTAATTACCTATTTTGATAAAGCCCCTAGCCTTTAAGGCAGTTAATAGCCCCTGATATTTCTTTGTGTCATAAAAAGAAAGGCAGGAAATATATAGCCCAAATCTAAAACTGCTTTTATAGCAACAATAACAGTAGCTAACATTTATTGATTAACTGTTAAGGAGTTTATTTTTACATCTACATGGCCTCTATAAAACATAACAAATGTGGCGTTTCCACTATTATCTCCTCTTTCCAAACAAAGTGATCAAAGATAAGAAACGTTAATATTTTTGCATGAGGTCACACAGCTAGTAACAAACACACCTGAGACTTAAACCAGGTTTCTCTGACTCTAAATCATAGCCTTTAACCAATTAATATGCCACCTTGGATCATATAAATTAGTGGGCTTAGTATTAACATTTTCAACCATAATTTCTTAAATACATTAGCAGTAAGCTGGATTTTCATAAGTGAATGAATGTCTGATTAATTCATATAAGAAAATTTTAATCATATTTATTCTAGGAAAAAGATAAATACCTCCACTAGAAAGTGTACCTATATAATTTATTAGAGAACTATTGAAAAACAATATATGGGCTAGGCTAGTTTTCTTGAAGTAGGTGGTACCACCTCTAAGGGGGCATTTTGGAAATTCGGAAAGGTGGTTTTATCATGTGACTGGGAATATCTGACATTTAATGAGCAGAGACCAGAATGCTACATGCCTTTGCAATGAGCAGAATAGTCCCACATGATGAAATAGATTGTCCCATGTTGCTCAAAAATTTTGAACTTCCCATCAGAAATCCAAATAGGGAAAAACCTATTTATAATTATCTAAGTTTAAAACTTGTCTCCATTTGATATGTGCACAGTTTCCTAAGGACTGAATTTTCTAGAAATGTAACTATGGTGCAAATCTTTGAAAGATTTTTCTTAGGAATTTTATCAAGAGTTGTTCATCATATTTGAAAATCAAGTCACCCATGTCAATGATGTTCATGGTATTTGAGTCACCAGTCTTCATTTGTATCAATCATCATTTGTAGCTATCATGTACAAACATGGTAGAAAGAATATTCGAGGCTGCTTAAAACAGTATTAATACAAAAACATAGCAGAGATGCATGAAATATTATAAGGATTTTATAGTCCATATTCATATTTCATATTCAGTTATTGTACAATAACAGGAAATATTGTGAAGATTGCACATTGAATTTATTTACCTATTTTTGTGTGGTCAGAGATTTTCCACTTTCATTTGATATGTCAATGGAGGTCTACTGTACAACTCAGCTTCTTATATTAGAGCTTCTTATTCTGATTCATCCTCTATTTCCTGTTAATTATCAAAGATTAGATACAAAGTTCTGTTCAAGTATTAGAGTCTCACTGAACGTCTTGACATGTGGTAGAATTTCAAGGTAAATGATATGCTTCATTTGATTCTTTAACATTATTCCATTCTGTGTTATAATACAGGGTTTCATTTTATAAGAATATCATACTTCTGTATTTGGAGGGATGTTATACCTGCATCAATTAAGCTCATTTCTTTATTTCTCTTATCATATACAAATAAATTATATTTGTTAGTACTTACCCTAACATTTTTCAAAAAATTCTAGTGTCCACATGGACAGTCTCTTATTTTCCTATGCTTTCTGAATGGAACAGCATGTTAAAATACCTGTTATAGAAAGGAAATATTGTTTTGAATATGGGTGAAACACTGGGCTAGACACAAAAGCAAAAGAAAATGAGTAGTCATATTTCAAGCTCTTACAGGAAATTCTTTCTGGATTTCTGTTTTATAACTGTTGATATGAAGAAATGTAGAATATTGTGTACACAGGAGATACTAAATTAATGCCACAGTTGATGGGTATTTATATAAAAGACACTGCACTACTTCATTTCTGAGGCATTCTGCTTAGTATTATTTGAGCATTCAAATAATAATCATAAGGCTTTAAATCATACATGTCAACAAATGCACCACCAGTGGCATTTATGTGGCTTCTACATTTTCACGTGATAGATACACATATGGAAACAATAACCTTCTTTAAAAACCAGATGCTTGAGATATAAAATATAGAAGTATGCCAGATTTTGTAATTTTCAAAATTTAGAATAGCTGTATTAAAACAGATGTAAATTTAAAAATGGAAACATGCGGATATAGCAAGCAATTTTGCAACTGATAGCTGAGCATGCATTAATCTATTTAAATATATTTTCCTGTTATCAATCTATGAGATTCTGGAACTGGTTATCACGTCAAACCAATAAAATGTGGATGGCACTATTTGAGCAGTCTCAAATCTTTGACCCTGCCTTGGCATGCAGTTGCAGGATAAAGTTAGCTTCACTTTCCTTAAATGAACAGAAGCAGTCTTTTTTCAATCCCTGCTCATTACCCCTAGAATCATTTTGAGCCAATTCATAGCCACTGCTTTGCTGTATATCACTCTAAATCATGGATATAAGAAAGAGTTTGGAGGGAAAAAATTTTAAATGGTAGCAAAATGTCAGTTTCAAGTGGTGTTAAAAGGAAATTTAATCAACTTTCAACACATTGAACGCCATCTTGGCATTAGACAACATAGATTTCCTTCTTACCTCCCAACTTCTGGGGCTTATTACTAAATACTTCCACAGCAGCAAGATCACAAAAACATTAGACTGCTTGCTTACAGGTATATCCTACTTAGTAAACTTAAAGGGACACTACCGAGGCTGCTAAAGCTGAAATTAGACCTTTCAGCTTTATTCTGAAGCTTGGGAGTGCACAGTACGCTCTCTGATTCACTTTGCCTGCCAGCTTTATTCTCTTGAGCCAGCAGGAGGGATTGACACTTAGGAGAATCTCTCCCTTGCAGTGTGCATGCTGCTTCTGACAGCTGAGCTGGGCCAGTGGAGTCCAGTAGACAGCTAGTCTTCTTGTTCATGGCTAACTGTTTCAAAATTGGCACGTCGACCATGCACTCCTTGACAATATGTTCAAAATCAGGCGATTTATTTAAATTATATGCAGGACCAGCTATGTAATTTGCAGGGCCCAGTGCAAAATAAAAATTCAGCCCCCTTGTTAGAAGTTTATTAAGAATTTCAAGAGGGTGACAGCAAAGCATTAAACCAAGCAAAGGTCCTTCTAAACTCAGGGCTCTGTGAGGCTGCACAGGTTGTGTGCCATGAAGCTGCCATTTGACCAGTATACACACATAGGTTTACAACAGAAAACATGCCATTGTGACTCTATCGATAGCTTGACAAATGAGTATATATAAAGTATACAAAAATAACTTACTTTTACTGAACTCTTCTTTATATACAAATTAGCATCTACTGGAAACAGGCCTAGGGCAAGCATAAGGAATCCAGGAAATGGAAACCTTTTTTTCCAATTTAAAATAGCTCACAACTGGGACAGTTTCATATTTAATATTTATATTGCACACTTATAAAGGTATATGTTAGTCTATTAAGGATCATGATTCTGAAAAATCCTGAATAATGGACTGTTAATTCCTTTAGAATGTATTCACTTAGAACACAGGCTAGAGGTCATATTTGTAAACAAAATTCAATCATTCAATGTTTGACAAATTGTGTATTTACCAAATCCAAGCCGTTCGTTTATTCATTCAGCATTCATTGATTGTCTGCTAGGTAAGGCACTGCAATAATTTTTTTTGTTAATCTCCTTTTTTTTTCTTTGGTAAAAATCTTCTCTCTTCAATAGTCAGAAGTATATTCTGAAACTTCTTAAATTCTTACAAGACACTTAGGTTTTAAAGGTCATTGGAAAAAACAGACATTGAGAGAAAATATACAATCCTAATCAGAATCTAATTATACTAATTACACACTCCATTTCAATTGAAATATTCTTACTACTATGTGTACTTCTAAGGAGTTGCTATAGGCTAAAATGTAGAAATTACAATAGATAGGGGCTAAAGTCACTTTGACCCTAGGGGGAAAATATGTTCTCTTTAGTCAGTAAAAAAAAAATATTATTGAATACCAACTCTAATAGACGCAAATGGCAGAGAATATGTTTAAATGAGGGTACAATTTTGTGGGATAACAGGCAGAGCCTGGGGGAGAAATAGGTTTAGTTTATTGTTAAATGTGCTCTTATAACGATGCAGACAAGGTCTTGTGAGAACATGGAGAGGGACATTTAATTGATACTGAGGCATCAGGAAAGGCTAGATGGAGGACAAAATACTTGACCTAAGCCTTGTCAAGACCTGAGTCTTGACAAGGTCTAGACCTTGCTTTGAGGGATGAGCAGTCCTTAGCTTGGCAGAAAAGGTGGTGGAAAAGGCATCCAGACAGAGAAAGCAGAAGGGAGAGAGCCACAGGTATGTACAAGGGCTTCCTACAGGCCAGAAACTGAAAGGTTCAACTGCCTGGATGCCTGAGAGAACATGGAGAAAGGAGAGAAGGCAGAAGGAAGGATTTTTCAGCCCCATCAAGCAATTTCAACTTTATCTTGAAGGCTTGAGGGAATTACTAATGGATTTCTTTAATGTAATTCCTCATGATTGTAAAGTCATGCTTAATTTAGAAAGTTTGGAAATAAAACAGAGCAAACACCACTTCTAAATTTTAAGCAAGAGACTGATTTGATGGTATTTGAATTTCAGAAAGCACACACTCATTTAAAAGTGTGGGGGAAGATTGGACAAGACCGGAGTTGGGTATGCTAATTGTTTTTTTTTAATTTCTTTTTATTACATCCAGAAAATATGAGGTCCCCATATACCCCCCACCCCCCTCATCCCACTCCTCTCCCCATAACAACAACCTCCTCCATCATCATGAGACATTCATTGCACTTGGTGAATACATCTCTGAGCACCACTGCACCTCATCATCAATGGTTCACATCATAGCCCACACTCTCCCATATTCCATCCAGTGGGACATGGGAGGACATACAATGTCCAGTAATTGTCCCTGCAGCACCACCCAGGGCAACTCCAAGTCACGAAAATGCCTCCACATCTCATCTCTTCCTCCCATTCCCCACACCCTGCAGCCACCATGGCCACTTTCTCCACCCCAATGCCACATTTTCTTCAATTACTAATCACAATAGTTCATGAATAGAATATCAGTAAGTCCACTCTAATCCATACTCTATTCCTCCATCCTGTGGATCCTGGATTGGCTGTGTCCACTCCACATCTATATCAAGAGGGGGCTTAGATTCCACGTGGATGCTGGATGCTATCCTCCTGCTTTCAGTTGTAGGTACTCTTGGCTCCATGGTGTGGTGGTTGACCTTCTTCAACTCTATGTTGGCTGAGTGGGGTAGGTCTGAGTGTAGGAGCTGAAGTCTGTTGAGGCTCAGGGCCTGGCTATTATATGGTCAGTCTCTGGACTGACCATATGATAGGTAGGCTAATTGTTGAAGTTTTTAAGGAACAGTCTAAGCTACTATAAAAACAGACCCAAAATGCACTGTGGTAAACAAGATCAATGAATTTTTCTCTCTTAGCTAACAATCTCAATGCAGCAAGATGGTCTAGGTAGGACACAGCGAAGCTCCCCAACATCATCCAGTTGCCAAAACAGACAGTGTTACATTTTTCATGACTTCCTGGACAGCTGAAAGGGGCATAGAGAGTCCAGAAACAGAGGCTTTCTTCATAAAGAGGTAACCCAGAAATTGTTTACATTATTTCTACCCACAGCCTATTGGACTGAACTTGGGCCCAAGGCCAGTCACCCCTGCAAGAGAGTCTAAAAATATAGTCCATTCACTTCATAATTAACTGTGAAACCGGGAGGGAAAAAATGGGTTCTGGAAGAAAAATTAGAGGCCTAGCTGAGTATGGACAATATAATAAATCTCGGGAAGAAATAGCAAGTGGCCAATCTAAGGTAGGGGTATTGAGAAGGTAGAAAAATCAATCATCACCTCAGTAAGAGGAATGGAAGGAAGTTTCTTAGTTGTGTGGGTAGAAAGCAAGGAGTGGAATCTTATTGTCACTGGAAACCAACTGAGTTACAGATAGGCCAATATGCAATGAGGCATCAAATAAAGGCATCACATGTTACAGATACAGAAATCCAAGGGCCAAAACAGAAGTGGGGCCTAGAGATACCAATGTGAGAGTCCTCAGACTGTGTGGTAACAGAGGTATTCCGGTGAGCATGAAGAGCAGAAAGCCAACCAAAGTCAAGGGAAACACCAAGCCTCAGAAGGGCAAGAGAGAGAAGAAGGACCCACACAGAAGATTGAGAACCAATGGCCAGAGAGGGAGATAAAAGCCAGTGGACCTGAGACCACAAGTGCTAAGCAGGGCAGTTAGTAAAATGGCAAAGAGAACCGGCTCCAGAGTCAGACAGCTCTGTGTGCTATGTCTGTAGTATCAGGTCATCCTGGATATTTTAACTTATTTCACTCATTAACTCAACATATATGTATTTATTCTTACTATGTGCTGAGAGCTGTGCAAGTCACTAGGGATACAATGATTGAAAAAAAAAGGCATGGTTTGTGCCCTTTTAGAATCTACAGGTGAGATAAAAGTTAAACAGTCACCAGATATTATATAAATAAATATGTATATTTAATCTAGGCTAAGAAGGAAAAGTGCAGATGTTGTGAGACATTATAAATATCATTATCTGTAAATTTGGAATAATAGTGCTTATTTCATTGTATGTTGTAAGGATTCAATAAGAGTATGCATAAAGTGTTCTAACATGATGCCTGATTTATATTAGTTGCTCAGAAACTGCTTGACCTTACTCCTATTAATATCTTTTAAGAAAGAAGATTAGCAGTGTTAAATCTAAACAGGCTGAGAGAGATGAAGTTGCTGAGAACAATTTGCTGAAACCATGCCAAAGAGAAAGAGAAAGTGCAAAGATAATAAATTGCTGGTAAATAAATGAAATTATCTGTGAAACCCTTTCCATACATTGTTTCTATTTTATAGAGAAGAAAATGGTAAAAACAATAGGTAATAATTATTGTGCAATTATTTTATGACAAGCAATGTATTAAATTTTGCTTTACATGCATTATCTCATTTAATCTTTTAACTATCCTATGAAGCTAGTGCTATTGTTACCTTTATTTAAAATTGAAGAAACTATAACTCACAGAAGCTAGATTACTTGCCCAAGGTCACATAACCTGTAGTGTCAGAGGTAGAACTTTAATCCTTCTTGAGTTCAAAATCCATCTCATAAGCCATAGAGTATAATATTATGAGTCAGGCTCTCAGCTATATCAGAATATATGTAAAATAGGTAACACTCTTATCACCTCTCAATAACAACATTGGGAATAATAAGATTTGTTTAATATTTACTTCTTTCTATGTTACTGGGTACCTCCCTATACCTGAAAGTAGGTTTGGAGCTGTAAATGCAACAATGAATGTAACATATATGTTTGCCCTCAAGGAATTTTCAGCCTGGTTAAATGCTATGATACAAAATTAATACAAAAATGAACTCAAAATGAATCATATAAGAAACAGAATTATAAAACTCCTAGAAGAAAATATAGGGAAGCACCTTCAGAACCTGGCCTTAGACAATGTTTTCTTAGACCTCACAACCAAAGCATGAGAAACAAAAGGAAAAAAATACATAAACAGTACCTCCTCAAAATTAAAAACTTTTGTGCATAAAGGACTTTATCATGAAAGTCAAAAGATAACCTTCTCCATGGAAGAAAATATTTGGAAACTACATATCCAATAAGGGTTTCATACCCAGAATACATAACGTAATCCTACAATTCCACAATAAAAGGACAAATACCCATTTTTAAACTGGGCAGAAGTCTTGAATAGACATTTCTGCAAAGATAAACAAATGACCAAGTAGCACATGAAAGGTGCTCAACATCACTAGCTATTAGGGAAATGCACATCAAAATTACAATGTGATACCTGTTCACATCCACTAGAATGGTTACTATTAAAAAATAAAAACAGAAAACAACAAGTGTTAGAGAGGATACAGAGAAATAGGAACACTCATTCATTGCTGGTAGGGATGTAAAATGGTATAGCCACTGTGGAAGATAGTTTGCCAGTTCCTCAGAAAGCTGATATAGAATTACCATATGACCCAGCAAAACCCACTTCTATGTATATATCTAACAATTTGGCAGCAGGGACTTGAACAGATATTTACACACCAATGTTCATAGCAGCATTAGTCATATTAGCCAAAAGATGGAAGAAACCCAAGTGTCATCAACTGATGAATAGATAAATATAATGTGTTATACATATACAATGGAATATTATTCAACTGTAATGTAGAATGAAGTTCTGATACATGCAACAACATGGAGGATTCTTGTAGACATCATCTTGGGTGAAATAAGCCAGACAAAAGGGCAAATATTGTATGACCTCACTGATAATGAAATAATTAGAATAACCAAACTCATATAGTCAGATTCTAGAATATAGATTGCCAGGGAACCAGGTGAGTTAGGGAATGAGGAGTTAATGCTTAAATTGTACAATTTCTGTTTGGGCTGATCATAAAGTTTTGGTAAGGAAAGGCAGTGATGGTAGCACAATATTATGAAGGTAATTAAGGGCACTGAACAATATATGTGCATATGGTCAAAAGGGGAAATTTTAGGTTGTATATGTTACTAGAATAAAATCTTTTTAAAAAGCATAGGATGACATGAACAGTGATTCCTATTGTAAATGGTGGTCTATATTTAATAATACATTTATAAACATGTTCTTTCATGAATTGTAATAAAGGTACCATGACAATGCAAGGTGTTAATAATAGTGCTATGTGGAAACTCTGTATTTTATGTATGATTTTTTTTGTAAACCTACAAATCTCTAATATTTTTAAAAAATATTTTATTGTTCTATTTTCAGATGACAAAAAAATATTCCTTTGATAGTTTTGTGGTTGTGGGTTTAAAATGTAAGCATGTTACAGAAATATTCAACAATTTAAAAAGTGTAGCAACTTTTACAGATTATTTTTATTCTACTACATATACTTCTGCAAGAAGTCTACCGTAATAGCAAGACTACAGTAACATAGCACATATGATGCCAGAAAAAGGTAAAAAATACAATAATGAAAAGAAACATAAAAAATAAAAGTGTTAAATGTGTTTGGTATTTTTAATAACTTGCTAAGAATAAAAAATAAAAATAAATATTTTATGCTGGCAACCTTTATTTTCAAAGCCAAAGAAAACAGAAGAGACAATAGCAACTTCAATTCAGCCCAAATCTACTTCATAAGTGTCCTAGGCATCGAATTAATTCCCAATACCATTCTACATATTCCAGAGAAAACAAAAGTGATATGTATTGTATCTCTTGCCCTTGGAAAGCTTATATATTCATAAGAAAGAAAAATAAAATGAATATAGAACAATTCAGAGGTAACATAAATTTATGTATGATGAAGTATCAAAGATATGAAGAATAGACAATAATTATTATGCCTCACTCAATGAAGGATGATGCTACACAGGATAGACTAGCTGGTAAGATACTTCAGGAAAACTTCCAGAATGAGTAGATTTCTATAGTAAGGAGGTAAGAGAAAGGATATTCCAAGGAAATGTTGGGAGGCAAAAATGGAGTTAGTATGAATGGTAGGCAGCCTTGATGTGACTGAATAGTTGATGTTGGGCAATTTAGGAAAATAATATTTGATAGGTAAGATGTGTGTTAGTTACAGGTTCCCTCCCAAAACACAATAAAGAGTTCACACTTGGTATAATTAGCTGGGACTTCTTTTAGAATACCTATTTAGGAATTGTTCAAAGCTTACACCAAAAAAAAGCAACAATGAATGGTCTCTTTTCACTAGCTAGAGTTTAAATGATAATAAAACAATGAAATGATTCTGAATATTTGACTCCTGGGCAGACTTGTAAAATGGCTATGATTCGCTTGTTTTCCACCCTGCAAATGTTCTATGCCTTAGGTATGAACATGATATTTCTGTTTTGCTTTGTAATCATTGGCTTTTTAAACTGATTATGGAAATGAACCAGATAGAGTACTCTCTAAAGGTTTACCGTCATTTTTCTATTGACTTTTTATAGACTCTTCTCTCAGTTAATAGCTAATATCCCATCAAACTTTTTGAAAGAAATAAAACCCAAATTTGAACTGAATTAAAACTCCCTGAAGAGTAAGGATAAAGAAGACACTGTAACATGGTCTAGGGAGCTGTTCCCCCACAGAATTTTTAATAAGTAACACAAAAAGTGGCAAAGCCATCTTTCTCAGAACCCCAGAAAACAGCTCAAAGATTGCAATAACTGGGCAAGAGCTAAATCAAGAAAATACAGCTTTAAAAATGGTAGGAGAAGCTCATGGTGCCCCTGCTGGCCCCTCCATGTATCCTCCCTGGAACAGGGTGGAACCAACCTCTGCTTTAATTGTGGACCCCTGGCCCTGATCCAGAGGGAGCAGAGTGTCCCTAGTGCATATGGAGATGACTATATGTCATTGCCAATCTACTAATCAGCAGTCTGAGACACTGAACCAGGAAACTCATCTCTGGCTAGCCACCCAGAATTTGCTCTACAGGCAAAAGCAGCTTGTAGACAAATAAAGCTGTGTAAGAAACAATTAAGTCAAGTGGCCTGAGGCAGAGGATTACCTGCTTTGTCATACAATAGAGTACTCAGGAAGATGAGAAAGTATTTCAGAGAAGAAGAGGGGGCAAAAGAATCCCAGTAAACAGGGGAATTCCCAAGGCCACCAGCAAGCAAAGCTGAGGACAAGACTCAGGCTTAGAAAAGATAATGATGCCCCTGCCCTCAATATTTGACTCAAGTTGATCTTATGTGGCTAAATTCTGAAAGAGAGCAACAGCTAATACAGAACTGACTTTCAAAGACTGTGAAAGGCTTTTTTTTTTTGTATTGGTTTGTTTGTTTTGTTTGCTTCTGGCACTCAAGAAAACCCCTGACATATCATTAGCTAGGTACAAACACAAACATAAGAAAACATAGCTCAGGGATAAAATCTCAGAATTAGCACTTCAAATTATTAAAATATACACTGTGCAAGAAAAAAATCATAGGGCAAACAAAGAAACAGGAAATAATGGCCCATACAAAAGAACAAGATAAAATTCCAGAAATCATGGATGAAGAACAGATTTTAAGCATATGGGACAAAGACTTAAAAAATGATCCTCACTGTGTTCAAGAAGAGAATGGAAAACAAGGAGAAAAAATAAAAGAGTATCAGGAAAACAATGAATTAATTACATGAGAATCTCAGGAAAGAGAATTTCTAAAAGGAACCAAACAAATACTGAAATTGAAGACCACAATAATTGAAATGAAATGTTTTCTAGAGCATTTCAACAGGAGATTGGAGCTGGCAGAAGAAAGGATCAGTGAACTCAAAGACAAGACAATTGTAATGATTCAGGCAAAGCAGCAAAAAGAAAACAGAACAAAAAAATATGAACTGTGCTTAAGAGATCTATGTAACACCATCTAGTGTACCAATAGTCACAGTATGAGAGTTCCAGGAGGAGGAAAAAGAAAGGAACAGAAGGAATGTTGGAGCAAATAATGACAGAGAAGTCACAAATTTAATTCAAAACAATAGTATGCATATTTAAGAATCCTAAAAATGCCCAAACAGAATAAATATGAAGAGAATCATGGCCTGACACACTGTGCTCAAGCTCTTGAAAGCCAAGGACAAGGAGAATGTTCTGAAAGTTGGGGGAAAAAAAGACATTTTAGGTACAAGGGAGCCACAGATAAAGTGCCAATTTCTCACCAAAAAATCATGAAAGCAAGAAGGCAGGGGGGGTTTCCGGCAAGATGGTGGCAGCGTGAGCTTGCCTGGTAGTGTCTCTGCAGGGGGCGGCTGGGCAGCGTTGAAGGCTCTTTGGGACCGCGCTGTTTCGGGGATTTTTGCTGGTTGGAAGGTGTCTGGACGTCAATTCGGTGGGAAGGTAACAGAGAGGATACGTCTATAATATATAAACGGAGGTCCCAGCTGGGCGCGGGAAGTTCCCTCCTTGGGTGGGCGGAGCCGCGGTAGCGGGCGCTCCGGCAGCTCCGGAGCCGCGGCGGCCAGGGTTTTTGTTTTTTTTTTCCTCATTCTAGAGGCTTTGTGGTGCTGAAAAATTCGCGGATACTGGGCTGGCTGGTGAGGGATTGTTGGGACAAGACTCCTTTGCAGATTGATTTGCGGATACAGACGGTGTTTCCCTGTGAAGCGGGGGACGTTTTAGCCTCCGGACAGGGGGGCTTCCGCCTGGAGCCCCATCCCCACAGGTCCGGCTGCCGATCTGCAACGGAATTGGATTTTGGACAATAAGGGGACACAATTGGGAGACTGTTGTAGGGTGCAGTGAGGGAGGAGGACACGTCTGGAAGCAGATTGGGGAATATTTT
This sequence comes from Dasypus novemcinctus, assembly GCF_030445035.2. NCBI lineage: Eukaryota > Metazoa > Chordata > Mammalia > Cingulata > Dasypodidae > Dasypus > Dasypus novemcinctus. The sequence goes on along the minus strand of NC_080692.1, from coordinate 38,720,168 downwards.
GCGAAGTTTGGGATTTAGGATCTTAGAGTCTGTTTTCGGCGTTTCCAGCTGAAGCCCACCCCACCCGGCGGGGCTTGGGATCTGGGTCATTGAACTGGCCGTGGTGTAGAGGCGCCCTCAAGTGGCCGTTGCGTGTGAGCACAGGGAGGGAGCTGTCCAAAGGCTGATACCCTGAGGAGTTAGGTGAATTTCAGAGATCAGACATTCAATATAGAATTCGCCGATCTGGCTTCCCCCACGGGGCTGGCACCCAGCTACGGGGATCCCTGAGGGCTGTGTTGCACTGCGGGGCTCCTAAGCTTTCTGTGGACCAGATTTGAGGTTGCCAGGTCTGGGTCCCCTGGACTCTGGCGGTCCACACCCCAGACTCACACCTCTTGAGTCTTCAGTGTCTCAGACTTTCCACCCCCGAATCCATCACGCCCTGGGGTCTACCTGGGGTCCTTGAGTGCTCTGGACCTTAACGTTGGCGTTTTATCTTTATTGGTTCATATTGTTTTGTTTTTATTTTCACTTTATCTTATTTTCTACTCTTTTTGACGCCCTGATTGCTAATATTGCATTATCCTCTAGTCTTTTCTCCTAGCGTGCCCCCCAAAGTCCTTTTTTTTTTTATATATATACAGTTATTTAGGGGTTTCTTTGCTTGTTGTTTTAGATAGTGTTGTAATTGTGACACGTGTATACCTGAATCTCTCTTGGCCCTATATGTTCCCCACCGTGTGCCTATCCTCTTTTTCTTTCTTTCTTTCTTCTTGTCTTTCTTTTTTTTCTTTATTATAATTAGTGTTTTTTTTTTCCGGTTTTCTCTTTCCCTCTTGTCCCTCATTTTCCTCTTATTTTATTTTAATTCAAGTACACAATAGGTGCTACAGGGAACACCTCATATTTACTGGGTTTTCCCATCCTCCACTACCTCATTTCTGTGTGAACTGATTTAGGCTACCTACACTATCCCCCTTCCCCTGCATCTTCATATCCACTATCATCTACTGTCTCTCCTATATTCCACCCCCCACCTCCCATTCTTTGATCCACAAACTGTCTAACTCTTAATTTCTAATACCTTTGTCCTGTTTTCTGTCTGTTATCCACTCTTGAAACTATTACCTTTCTTTTCTTTTTCCCTCTCTCATGAAAACAATAGCTTTGTAGTTCATACCATATTCTGCCTATATTCAGTCATCTACTTCATAAAAGGTACTCTACCTACAGCTATAACTCTATACAATCTACATGAATCTAACCTCCATCCTCCCAGATCTCATATTCTTGCTTTGTTAACATACATTACTAATACTACTTTACACTTTTCCCTTGCTGACACAATTGCCTTTCCCCAACACTAATACTTTCTTCTAAAGTGAACTTAACCAACAACAAGTAACTTGAATAAGAAGAAAAAAGTGACAAAGAGAAGATATAACACCTATGCAAAAATAACAACTAATTAACCTCCAAAAGTAGACAAAGAAGCTAAGGAACTGATTAAATTCGACAAAATAAAGAGATGACCAGAAAGCAACAAAAATCTACAAACCAAACCAATAATCAGGAAAACATGACTGAATCCAATCAACAAACCAATAATCACGAAGGGGAGCAAAACTTGGCACAAGCAATGAAAGAACTCAGAACATTTATCACCGACAAATTTGATGCAGTAATGAAAGAGGTTAACAACATGAAGACATCACTTGGAGGGGAAATTGCAGACATACGCAAAAACATAACAGATATGATGGGAATGAACACCACAGTTCAAGAAATCAAAAATACACTTGCAGCAAATATCAGCAGGCTAGAAGAGACAGAGCAGAGAATTAGTGATGTGGAAGACAGTACATCAGAAATCAAACAGATAGTAGAAGGGGTCAATAAGAAGATAGAAAAAATCCAATTAGGATTTAGGGACCTGAATGACAATGCAAAACGCTCAAACATACGTATTATAGGCATTCCAGAAGGTGAAGAGAAGGAAAAGGGGTCAGAAGGAGTGTTGCAGGAAATAATGGCTGAAAACTTCCCAAATCTACTGAAAGAGACAGATGTCCATATCCAAGAAGCACAGCGCACTCCACAAGTCATAAACCCCAACAGGCCCACCCCAAGACATATACTTATCAAATTATCCAAGGCTCAAGACAAAGAGAAAATCCTAAAAGCAGCAAGAGAAAAGAAAACCATCACATACAAGGGAAGCTCAATTAGATTAAGTGCTGATTTCTCTTCTGAAACCATGGAGGCAAGAAGACAGTGGTATGATATAGTCAAGGTACTAAAGGAAAAGAACTTCCAACCAAGAATACTCTATCCAGCTAAACTAGCATTCAAACATAATGGAGAGTTCAAAATATTCACAGACAAACAGAAACTGAAAGAGTATACCAACAAGAAACCTCCCCTTCAAGAAATTCTAAAGGGAGTTCTGCAGGAAGAAAGGAAAAAACAGGAAAGGCAAAGTTGGAGGAGAGTATAAGACCAACAACAACAACAAAAAAGACAAAAAAATATATACAAACAAAATATGACAAACACAAATCCAATCAAAATATGGCTAACACAAATAATTCCTTGATAGTAATAACACTGAATGTCAACGGATTAAACTCACCTATCAAAAGATTCAGACTGGGACATTGGATAAGGAAATATGACCCATCCATATGCTGTCTACAAGAGACACATCTTAGACCCAGAGACGCATGGAGACTGAAAGTGAATGGCTGGAAAACAATCATACAAGCTAACAATAACCAAAAAAAGGCAGGAGTAGCTATATTAATATCAGACAAAATAGACTTTAAATGTGAAACAATTGTGAGAGACAAAGAAGGATACTACATTTTAGTGAAAGGGAAAATCTGTCAAGAAGATCGAACAATCATAAATATCTATGCCCCTAACAAGGGTGCCTCTAAATACGTCAGGCAAACGCTGGAAAAACTAAGTGAAAGTATAGATACATCTACAATTATAGTGGGGGATTTCAATACACCACTATCAAATCTGGACAGAACATCTCAAAAGAGAATCACCAAAGAAACAAAACATCTGAATAGTATATTAGAGGAGCTCGATCTAATAGACATATATAGATCGCTACACCCAAACACAGCAGGATATACATTTTTCTCAAGCGCACATGGATCATTCTCCAAGATAGATCATATGCTAGGACACAAAGAAAGGCTGAACGAATTCAGAAAGATTGAAATCATACAAAACATTATCTCTGACCACAGTGGAGTCAAGCTGGAGATTTGCAAGGGACAGAAGCCCAGATTTCACCCCACGATTTGGAAATTAAACAGCACACTCTTAGAAAAACAGTGGGTCAAAGAGGAAATCTCAAAAGAAATCAATGACTACCTTGAAACAAATGATAATGACAACACAACATACCAAAATTTATGGGATGCAGCAAAAGCAGTACTGAGAGGGAAGTTTATAGCCATAAATTCATATATCAAAAAAGAAGAAAGAGCAAAAATTGAAGAACTAACTGCACATTTGAAGGAACTAGAAAAACAACAACAAAGTAACCCAACAGGAAGAAGAAGGAAGGAAATAACAAAGATAAGAGCAGAACTAAATGAAATAGAAAATAAGAAAGCACTTGAACAGATAAACAAAACCAAGAGCTGGTTTTTTGAGAAGATTAACAAAATTGACAAACCTTTAGCAACACTAACAAAGAAAAAAAGAGAGAAGATGCAAATACACAAAATAAGAAATGAGAAAGGCGATATCACCACTGACCCCACAGAAATAAAGACTATCATAAGAGGATATTTTGAAAAACTATATTCCAACAAAAATGACAATCTAGAGGAAATGGACAAATTCCTAGAAACACATAAGCAGCCCATATTGACGAAAGAAGAAATTGATGATCTTAACAAACCAATCACAAGCAGAGAGATAGAATCAGTTATCAAAAATCTCCCAACTAAGAAGAGCCCAGGGCCAGATGGTTTCACAGGTGAATTCTACAAAACATTCCGGAAAGAACTGACACCAATCCTGCTGAAACTATTCCAAAACATCGAAACGGAAAGAATATTACCCAACTCCTTCTATGATGCCAACATTACCCTAGTACCAAAGCCAAACAAAGACATCACAAGAAAGGAAAATTACAGACCAATTTCTCTAATGAACCTAGACGCAAAAATACTCAACAAAATACTTGCTAATCATATTCAACAACACATTAAACGTATTATACACCACGACCAAGTGGGATTCATCCCAGGTATGCAAGGATGGTTCAACATAAGAAAATCAATCAACGTAATACACCATATAAACAGATTAAAGGAAAAAAATCACATGATTATATCTATTGATGCAGAAAAAGCATTTGACAAAATACAGCACCCTTTCTTGATAAAAACACTCCAAAAGATTGGAATACAAGGGAATTTTTTGAACATGATAAAGAGTATATATGAAAAACCTAAAGCCAATATTGTTTACAATGGAGAAATCCTAGACTCCTTCCCTCTAAACTCAGGAACAAGACAAGGATGCCCACTGTCTCCGCTCCTATTTAACATTGTCTTAGAAGTACTTGCACGAGCACTGAGGCAAGAACCAGAAATAAAAGGCATTCAAATTGGAAAGGAAGAAGTCAAAATTTCATTATTTGCAGATGACATGATCCTATACATAGAAAACCCTGAGAGATCTACAACGAAGATTCTAGAACACATAAATGAGTTTAGTAAAGTCGCAGGTTATAAGATCAATGCGCAAAAATCAGTAGCATTTCTGTACACCAATAATGAGCAAGATCAGGAGGAAATCAAGAAACAAATACCATTCACAATAGTAAATAAAAAAATCAAATACTTAGGAATAAATTTAACTAAAGAGGTAAAGAACTTATACAACGAGAATTATACAAGATTGTTCAAGGAAATCAAAGAAGACCTAAATAAATGGAAGACTATTCCTTGTTCATGGATAGGAAGACTGAGCATTATTAAGATGTCTATCCTACCAAAACTGATCTACACATTCAATGCAATCCCAATAAAAATCAACGCAGCATTCTTTAAGGAACTAGAAAAACTAACTATGAAATTTATTTGGAAAGGAAAGAGACCCCGAATAGCCAAAGACATACTGAAAAAGAAAAACGAAATTGGAGGAATCACACTACCTGACTTCAAAACATACTATAAAGCTACGGTGGTGAAAACAGCATGGTATTGGCATAAAGAGAGACACATAGACCAATGGAATCGAATTGAAACCTCTGATATAGAACCTCACATATACAGCCACATAATATTCGATAAACCCACCAAACCCTCTCAATTGGGAGAGAGTGGCCTATTCAACAAATGGTGTCTGGAGAACTGGATAGCCATATGTAGAAGAATGAAAGAGGATTACCATCTCACACCTTATATAAAGATCAACTCAAGATGGATCAAAGACCTAAATATAAGAGCCAAGACCATAAAAACCTTAGAAAGCAGTGTAGGGAAACATCTACAGGACCTAGTAATAGGAAATGGATTTATGAATATCTCACCAAAAGCACGAGCAGCAAAAGAACTAATAGATAAATGGGACTTCCTCAAAATTAAAGCCTTCTGCACCTCAAAGGAGTTTGTCAAGAAAGTAAAAAGGGAGCCCACACAGTGGGAGAAAATATTTGGCAATCATATATCTGATAAGAAACTTATAACTTGCATATATAAAGAACTCCTATATCTTGAAAATAAAAAGATAAACAACCCATTTAAAAAATGGGAAAAAGACTTAAACAGACACTTCTCCGAAGAAGAAATACAAATGGCAAGAAAGCACATGAAAAAATGTTCCAAATCTCTAGCTATCAGGGAAATGCAAATCAAAACTACAATGAGATACCATCTTACACCCATAAGATTGGCAGCTATGAAAAAAACAGAAGAATACAAGTGCTGGAGAGGATGTGAAGGAAGGGGAACACTCATCCACTGCTGGTGGGAATGCAGAAGGATCCAACCATTCTGGAGGACAGTATGGCGGTTTCTCAAAAAACTAGCCATAGATTTGCCATATGACCCAGCAATACCACTACTGGGTATATACCCAGCAGAACTGAAAACAAGGACACAAACCGATATATGTACACCAATGTTCATAGCAGCATTGTTCACTATTGCCAAAAGTTGGAATCAACCCAAATGCCCATCAACAGATGAGTGGATCAATAAAATGTGGTATATACACACAATGGAATACTACTCGGCTGTAAGAACAAACACACTACAAACACATGTGATAACATGGATGAATCTTGAGAACCTTATGTTGAGTGAAGCAACCCAGACATTGAAGGACAAATACTACATGACCTCAATGATATGAAATAACCAAGCTGCCCTAGATAGCAAGAGACTGAACGATAGGCTTACAGGAAATCGGAGGGTGGAGGAAGGATATGAGCCGATGTCTGCAGGGGTGCAATTTAAGACGAGAGGGTGGTAAGTATGAACACAAAGAAGAGATAAAATGGGGGCAAGGGGTTACCTTTTGTTGGGGCTTTACGGGTTTGAGGGTGGCTGGGGAGGGACGGTTGGGTAACGGTGCCCAAAAGTGGGGGGAGGGAGGGGTAGCATACGAACACAGGAGAGGGACAGGAGGTGGTGGAGAGTAAAATGCCGAGAAAATCATAACAAAATATAATAAAGAGGGTTACCTGTTTAGAATGCTCGGAGGGGAGGGTCTGAAGCAGGACGGGCTCCTGGGGAATGTCTAAATGCTCATTCTGCCAGAGTGGGTGACACCATGGGGTAGAATCCCAAGTAGTGAGAGTGGGGGTGGACCCACATCCTGGGGAGGACTGATGCCACCAAATAGAGGGAACTCTATCCCTCGAGAGAAAGGGTGGCCCCCAGGGCATTGGGGCAGTTGAGCAGGTTAGGCCCTGAACACTATTCCATCTATCTCTGGAAGTGGCTCCTCAGGAAACGGAGGTTGGCTGTCACTGTGGGCACCAAGGTGGAAGGGAAAATGGACGCTAAATGTGTGGAACCAAAGTAAATGGGGGGCAAGAGAGGAGTTTCTTGAGAGTACACAAGGATGGATATAAAACATGTAATATTACACCATAACATATAGGAGATGATAGACTGATAATGTAAACCATAATGTAAAACATAGGATAACTAAAAATGTAAAGAACAGTGTATCCTAAAGTATGCACCATAATGTAAGCACAGATATTACCTTGTTAGAAAGCTAATGTCTCAGACTCTGTACATCACTTTAAGTAAATATGATGTGAATAGGGTGTAAGAGTATCGCTGTGGAAGGGAAAAGGTTTTGTGATGGATGTATGGGAGTGCTGTATATTGTATATATGCATTGCTGTGGTCTAGGACTCCTATGAAGAAATGCTGAATAATTAGGGGGGGGGGGAAAAAAAAAAAAGGATAGGATGTGGAAATTTTTTCAAGTCAACATTCTTTATCTAAGTTCTTTATTTAACTTTATCCAAGTTCTTTATCTATCCTTTAAACCCATCGCTATATGCCATTCCCTAGTAAGGGACCATGACATTATATTGGGCCTCAAATTTCGGGGAGTTCTGGATCACAGAGTGTTTCAACAATGGCAAAGGAGGAATACTGGTATGGGATACCAATGACAGGTGATATATGGCTGACAGGGAGCTATACAGAACATATGTCCAGGGTGCATGGTAATGATTGGATATACTCATGGTGGCAACAATTGGAAACCACAGCAGGGGGGGTACTGGGTTCCTGGCCAGTGGTGCTCTGTCGTGGTCCCTAGGGGAGCAGCGACAGTCTCCCAGGTACAGCGGCGGGGACCGGGAGGGAGTGAGGGTTCAACGGTGAGCCCCTGATGCTAATGACTATGCTTGTGAGCTGATAAACCTAAAATAAGAACAAGGCCTAGAGCAACATTGTGCCTGGGAATTTCCTCCTGTCAGCCTTCATGTTACTCAAATGTGGCCAGTCTCGAAGCCAAACTCAGCATGTAAATGCAATGCCTTCCCTCCAGCGTGGGACATGACACCTGGGGATGAGCCTCCCTGGCAACGAGGGACCACTATCAAATACCAACTGATGATGCAACTGGAAAAGGACCTTATACGGAAGGTTCAATGCGGATCAGCAGAATATCCATGTCTACATAAAATACCATGACTTTAAAATGCTGTTTGACCTAAAGTAAGGGGGAAATGGAAAGGAGAAATGAGTTTATATGGCTACGAGTTTCTAAAAAAGAGTCTGGAGGCTGGCAGAAGGATTGCCCTCATGCACAACTGAGCAGAGTCAGAGAGACAGATAAAGCAGATACAACCCCCAGATAATGGTTCCTTTGAAGGCTAAAGAGACCCATGAGAGTTATGGTCATGGCCGATGGGGTTAACTATCAGGGCAGATGGCCCCTCTTTGGAAATGGTGTGTATGTGTGATGAATCTGGACTCAGATGGGATCTCCCTTCATAAGTCTTTCATGCTAATGTGCCGGAGGTGCAGTTAACGTTGGGGTTTAAGATATATTTAGGGGATTTGAATCTCTGGACCGACAATGTGATAGCCAGGTCCTGAGCCTCAACAGACTCCAGCACCTACAATCTGATTTATTGGACTTACCACACTCAGCTAAGATGGAGTTGAAGAAGGACAATCACCACACCGTGGAGCCTAGAGTGATTACAACTGAAAATGGGAGGACTGCATCCAGCATCCATGTGGAATCTGAGCCTCCTCTTGACATAGAGGTGCAATGGACACAACCAATCCAATGTCCACATAGAAGAGGTGGCATGGAATTGGGAAAAGTGGACATGGTGGACGATGGGTATGGGGAAGGGTAGGAGGAGATGAGAGATGGAGGCGTCTTTGGGACATGGAGCTGCCCTGGATGGTGCCTCAGAGGTAATCACCGGACATTGTAAATCCTCATAGGGCCCACTGGATGGAATGGAGGAGAGTGGGGGCCATGATGTGGACCATTGTCTATAAGGTGCAGAGGTGCCCAAAGATGTACTTACCAAATCCAATGGATGTGTCATGATGATGGAAACGAGTGTTGTTGGGGGGGGAGAGGGGGGGGTGGGGGGGGTGGGGATGAATGGGACCTCACATATATATTTTTAATGTAACATTATTACAAAGTCAATAAAAAAAAATTAATTCAAAAAAAAAAAAAAAGAAGGCAGTGGGCCGGAATGCTTAAAATGATTAATGAAAACAATTGCCAAGCAAGAATTTTATATCTGATGAGACATTCTTTCAAAAATGAGGGCGAGATTAAGCCTAGATAAACAAAAGCTGAGGAAGTTCATTACTACTAGACCTAAACTACAAGCAATGCTAAAGGGAATTCTTCAGACTGAAAGGAAAGGACAATAGACAGTAAATGAAAGCAGAAAAAAATAAAGATCTGCAGTAAAGTTAACCATATGGGTAATTATAAATGCCAGTACTATTGTATTGTATTTTTTTATATGTAACACTTTCCACATCTTACAGATTCTAAAATGCAAAAAAGCATGAAAACAAATAATAAATCTATGGCTTTAGATATACAATATATAAAGACAAAATTTACAAAAAGTAAACAAAAATGTGGGGGTGGGGGTAGGAACAGTGTATGTGTATGCTATCAAAGTTTATATTAACATTATTGTTAAGATTTAATTAAATTGTAAAGTAAGATTTAGGATGTTAAATTTAAGCCCCAAGGTAAACACAAAGAAAATAAATGAAAAATATATACAGAAAGGAATGAGGGAGAACTTAAAATGGTATAATAAAAAAAACTAAAATAAATATGACAGTAGTGATTAACAGAAGAATTGAAGGACAAAAAATGTATAAGATTACAAAGAACAAATAATGAAATGGCAGAAGAAAGTCCTGTGTTATCAGTAGCAGTTACTTTTAAATACACATGGATTAAACTATCTTGTCAAAGGCAGATTAGGCAGGATGGATAAAGAAAAGCATGACCCAATTATATGCTGTTTACAAGATGGAAACAGGTTGAAAGTAGAAGGATAGAAAAATATTTATACCATGCAAATTGTGCCAGTTTGAAGTTCTCTTATGAAGCACCCCAAAATAGAATTTGTTCTTGAATTAATCTATTTCTGTAGGTGTAAGACGCTTTTGATTGGACTATATCAGTAAGTCATGACTCAGGTTGAGTCTCTACTCTCTTCCTGGGTATTATAAACCGAGTCACAGAGAGAGACATACAGAGGAAAGGGAGTTCTGCCATTTTGACTTGGATATATGTGATAGAGGACTTGAGGATCACTAAAAGCCAGTGCTTAAACACAACATCCCAAGAAGATGGACCCATGGAGCAGCTCAAGACTGAAGAGATGAGCCATATAACTGATAGCCCACAGCTGAACTCAGGAAGAAAGTGGAGCAGCTAAGATTGAGAGAGGAGGCCCAGAAAGACACCAGTCCTAATTCTGGTTGCCCACAGCTGAGCTCTGGGAGACAGTAGGTTCTGAGACAGAAAGCAGAGACCTCAGCAGAGATAGGTGTCGATCTTGCTTCACCATGTGACAGGACCCCAGGATCAACAATAGCTGATTTTGGTGAGAAAGCATCACTGCTGATGTCTTGATTTGGACATTTCATGGACTCTGAATGTAAGCTTTATTTAACCCAAATAAATGCCCCTTATAAAAACCAACCCATTTCTGGTGCTTTGCATTGGCAGTCCTTTGACAAACTAAGATAGAAATTCAAAGGTGTAAGTAGGTTGAAAGTGAAAGGATGGGAAAAATGTATGCCATGAAAATATTAACATAAAGAGAGCTGGGGTAGCTAAGCTAATATTAAGGGATAAAGAAAGTCAATATATATATATAAAGGGGACAGTTCAACAAGAACACCTAACAATTATAAATATGTATGCACCACAACAGAGCCCCAAAATATATGAAGCAAATATTGACAGATTTGTAGGGAAAAATAGAAACTTGCACATTAAGAGTAGGAAACTTCAATAAACCTCTTTCAATAATGGATAGAATATCTTGACAGAAGATCAATAAGGAAATAGATGGCTTGAACAATACTACAAACCAATAGACCTTATAGACATATAGAGAAGATGTCACCCATAGCAACAGAGTACAAATTCATCTCTAGTGTACATGGATCATTCCCAGATAGGCCATAGGTTAGGTGACAAAACAAGTCTAAATTTAAAGTTATTGACATCATATAGTGTGTCCTCTCAGAATACAATGGGATGAAACTAGAAATCAATAACAGAGGGAGAAATGGAAAATTTGCAGGATATGGAAAATTTTAAAGTGTACTTTTAAACAAACAATGGATCAAAGATATCACAAGGGAAATTAGGAAATACCTTGAGGCAAATGAAAATAAAAATACAACATATCAAAACTCATGGGAGGGAAATTTATATCTCTAAATGCTTACATTAAAAAAGAAAGATCTTACATCAAAGACCTAACCTCATAACTGGAGGATCTAAAGAAAGAGGAGCAAAGTAAACACAAAGCAACCAGAGAAAAGGAAATAAAGATTAGAGTGGAGATAAATGAAATAGAGATTAAAAAATAAAATAGAATCAATGAAACCAAAAATTGGTTCTTTGAGAGATCAATAAAATCAACAAATTCTCAGTAATATAGACAAAGGAAAAAGAGAGCAGTTAAAAATAATTAAACCAGAAATGAAAGCGGGGGCAATACTACTGACCCCACAGAAATAGAAACAATTGTAAGAAGTAGTATGAACAACTGTACACCAACAAATTACATAACACAGATGAAATGGACAATTTCTTAGAAACACACAGACTACCTACATTGGCTTAAGAAGAAATACAAACCAGTAAAAGTTAAGAAGACTGAATCAGTAATTAAAGACATGCCAACCAAGGAAAGCCCAAGACAAGATGGTTTCCCTGGGGGAATTTTACCAAGCATTCCAAGATGGATTATCAGCAATCCTGCTTAAAGTTTTACCGAATAATGAAGAGTAAGAAATAATTCCTAACTCATTCTGAGGCCAGTGTTACCCTAATACCAAAGCCAGATAAAGATATCACAAGAAATTAAAATCACTGACCAATATCCCTCGTGAATATAGACACAAATATCCTCAACAAAGTACTAGTGAAATGAATCCTACTGAATATTAAAAGAATTCTAAACCATGATCAAGTGGTAATTATCCCAGACATGTAAGTATGGTTCAACATAAAAGAATCAAGAAATGTACTACAACACATTACCAGAACTAAGGGGGGAAAAAACACACTTGATCATCTTAATTGATGCAGAAAAGACATTTTACAAAATCTAGTTTTGTTGAGAAAAACCTACAGAAAACTAAGTATAGAAGGAACTACCTCAACATGATGAAGGGCATATTATAAATTAATAAATGAATTCAGCAAAGTGTCAGATACATGATCAACAAAACTGGTAGCAGTAAGCAGAAATGTTTTTATACGTTAGTGATGAAGAATCTGTGGAGGAAAACAAGAAAAAGTTCCATTTACAATAGCAACTAAATGAATCAAATACCTGGGAATAAACTTTACCAAGGATGTAAAGGACTAATACGTGGAAAACTATAAAACATTGCTGAGAGAAAGGAGGACCTGAATAAATGGAAGGATACTTCATATTCATGAACTGGAAGACTATGTATTGTCAATTCTACCCGAAACAGTTTACAGATTCAATACAATCAAAATCAAAATTCTAAATTTCTTTGAAGAAATGGAAAAGTCAATCATCAAACTTGTATGGTAGATTGAAGGTCTCCATTAGGCTATATCACCTCAGAAAAGAAGAACAAGTTTGAAGAGCTTACCCTTCCTGATTTTAAAACTTATTTTAAAGCTACAATATTCAAAATAGCATGGCATCAGCACAAGGACAGATAGATATACCAATGGAATTGAACTGAGAGTTAAGAAGTAAACCCTTACATAGGTTAATTGACTTGTGACAAGGGTGCCAAGTCTACTCAATAGGGAAAGAATAGTCTTTTCAACAAATGGTGCTGGGAGAATTGGATCTCCATTTGCAAAAGAAAGAATGATGACCCCGACCTCACACCTTATATAAATATCAACTCAAAGTGATCCTCAGACCTTGTTAGAAGTCAGGATTGTGTCTACCTTTGGTGGGGGATAGTGAGTGGAGGATGCACACAGTGAATTTCTGGGGTATTGGTGATATTCTGTTTCTTGATCTGGATGTTGGTTACATGGGAATGTTTAGTTTGTGAAAATTCATACTAATGCTGATTTGTGCTCTTTGGTATCTATATGTCAAGCTTCTATGAAAAGTTTACCAACAAGAAGAATGTGACAATTTTTTCTGCACCATTATCATCACCAATTTCTTCCTAGACTGAATGACTTCATTGTAAATTTTCCACCATTAAATAAAATAATAGGTAATTGTTACTTAATTGTTAAAATAATAGTTAATTGTTACTCAGTGTTTTCTTATGTCTGCCACAAAAGAAGCACTTAATAAATACTTGCTAGATAAATAAAAAGCATGTATCAAAGAGCTAAATATAAGAGTCAGAAATATCAAACTCCTGGAAGAAAATGTAGGGAAGCATCTTCAGGACCTTTTGTTAGGCAAAGATATCTTAGAAACTTTACACCAAAAGTATGAGAAATAAAAGAAAAAATGGTACCTCATCAAAATTAAAAACTTTGTGCATCAAAGGACTTCATAACAAAAATAAAAAGACAGAATAGGGGAAATAATTGGAAACCACACATCCAATAAGAGTTTAATCTCCAGAATATATTAAGAAATCCTACATTTGACAAGCAAACCAATTTAAAAATAAGCAAACGAATTGAATAGACATTTCTCCAAAGAAGATATACAATATCCAATAAACACACATGAAAAGATGCTCAGTATCATTAGCCCTTAGTGAAATGCAAATCAAAATTTTAATGTTATACTGTTTCACACTTACCAGAATAGCCGCTACTAAATAAATGGACAATAAAAAGTATTGAAGATAATGTAGATAAATAGGAAAATTCATTCATTGTTTGTGGAAAATAAAATGGTGCTGCTGCCATGGAAAACAGTAAGGTCATTCCACAGAAAGTTAAGTATAGAATTATCATATGACCAGACATCTCACTTCTAGATTTATAACCAAAAGAAATTAAAACAGAAGTTCAAACAGATATTTGCACACTGATAGTCACAGCAGCATTATTCACATTTGCCAGAAAGTAAAAGCAACCCATGTGTCCATCAACAGATGAATGAATAAACAAAATATGGAATGTTATTCAACCATGAAGGGGAATGAAGTTCTGATAAATGAGACAATATGGATGATCCTTGAAGATATCATGTTATGCAAAATAAGCCCAACACAAAAGGACAAATATTGTATGATCTCACTGATATAAAATTATTAGAATAATGAAATTCATAGACTCAGAAACTAGAACACCAGTTATCAGAGACCAGAGTGGGAGTAGGGAATGGAGAGTTCATGCTCAGTTGCTAAATAGTTTTGTTTAGAGTGATGGAAAAGTTTTGGTAATGGACGTAGTGATGGTAGCACAACACTGTGAGTGTAATTAGTACCACTGTATTATATATGTGAAGTGTTAAAAGGTGAAAATTTTAGGTTGAGTATGTATATTACTCGAATAAAAATTTAAAAAAAAACAAAAACAGGACTGCACTACAAAGAGTAAACCATAATGAACACTATGGAATATAGTTAAAAGTTTAATTATGATAATATTGTTTTATCAGTTGTAACAAAGTTACCATGCTAAGAAAAATAGTAAAATAAAAATATATATTATCACCAGAAAACCTCCCCGAAGATGATACAATCATAAGAAGGTAGGAAAATAAATTATTTCATAAAATCATATTTTCTAGGTTGGGATAGCAACCTTAGAATTCCCAAGTCTCACTTCCCACTAGATGCTTTGATTCTCTATACATTGCTCTGGCAAATGTTTATGGACTTAGGTCTAAATCCCTTCAAGTATGGTTTATTATGCATTTAAGGCATTTTCCTGATAATAAAACACTCCCTCCTCCCTGCAAAAAATTAGCCTTCCTGCAATTTCCATCTGGTTCCAATTTAGGGAGGGCAATGGTGTCAGTGCTTTGGAATAAAGAAACAGAATAGAATTAATCCCTTCTTACCACAATAGTCCTTCAGACCATGCATTATCTCTTCTGTAGGTTAGATACCTAGAGATAGTTTGTCACTATTCCTCATATGAACACAGGCAAACTCTTTATGACCTCTAGTCATAACTAGAATTTCCATCATGCAACTCAAGCTGCCACTAAACAGAGTTTGCGGTTTTCCTGGTAGCTCTCTGTTTTAAAGTCTCTGTCCTCCTTGGAATATAATCTTACCTCTCTTCCAATTGAACTCTATCCTACTTTATCTATCTTTAAAGAACAGCTCAAAATTAGCTCCCAGTCCATGAACTTTTCCTTAACTTTTCTGCTGAAAAGAATCCCTCCTCTCTCATTCCTCTAATTTTATTAGCATCTTTTTAAAATGTGTTACTATATTCTACCTTATATTATAGTTAAACATATACCCTACTCCTTGAGGAAAAATATGGACTCTCAACCATAAATAAATTAGTGAAAGTAAATGAATACATATGATTTATTTCAAATTCACTTGTCATCGTAGTCATACTCTTCCAGAAACAATTTTGATAATTCCATTCTTTAAATTGATGTACCAAGAACCCAAAACAAAATCTGAACAAAGAAGAGCACAAATGTTCTACAGATTGTTATTCTTCTAATATAAGCTAATATATGTATATAAACATAGGTATATACCTGTATACACACAAATATATGCAAACAGACATATGGAGAGAGAGAGACGGGGGAGAAAGAGAAAGATCCTACACTAATAATTCATATTGGTTTTTCAATCAACTAGGTCTACTTTTTTTTCATATGTTCTGCTGTTAACCTTTATTTTCTATATTCTGTACCCGGCCTAGCACATTGCCCTGACTATAATAAGAACTAAATAAATATTTGCTAAATTAAATTGTGCTGCTGAATATGTTGACCTAACTACAGTAGTTGGTATTTATTTCCAGCAATTTTATCTCCAGTTTGGCCCCTTATTTCAATCCTTCCCTTTCTGATCTTTTTTTGTTGTTGTTAATGATCTGGGAACTTTCAGCCAATGTGTTGGCTTTTTCTGTCAACCTTCAGGTATCTAAAAATTTGATTAGCATGCCATCATAAATTCTCAAACAAGTCATTAGTAAAACTGCTGATATGCCCCATAATATCCTATTAGAGATGTCCTTCTGGGAGATAATATATTCATAATCAGAATTCTTAAAATGCAATCATTTCTCCATCAAAATATTTGATTATCCTACTCATATTTTCCTTCTTGTTTGCAATTTGGTTGCTGCTAGGAAATTCAGCTTAGTCAGAGTTTATATTCCCAAGCTCCCCTGCATTTGAAGAGGGTACAGAAGGTCAGATGACTAGCTCTCACCAGTGGAATGTGTTTGGAAGTGGAGTACATGACTTTAGACTGCAGGGCTCAAATGGCAGGTATTATTTCCTCTTTAGTTGGCTTGATGCAAGCTAGCACAGGGAGCATATTAATATAGGTCATTTGTTGAAGTTGGTTGAGCTATAAATGTAAGGAGCCTGGTTCCCTGAATCACTACTTAGAAGAGAGCTGAGCACTCGAAAGAATACCTCTTTTGAGTTCTACGCAAGCAAGAAACAAGCTTATATCAGTTTGACCCAAAGGTTCCTGTTTTCATTTGTTTTTGATAGCAATGGACATTATTGTCCTGGCATGGCTGCCCACTCAGTTTCCTTTCCCTATACTTCCTCCTCGCTGACAGAGCCCACCTTCCTGGGCAGAGGTTAAAAATGACAGGTCTCCATATTTCCAGCACTGCTTTGAAGCTAGAGCATGGGCATGTGGCCCATTTCTAGCCAACAGTGCTTGTAGGATTGTATACTGGAGCTTCTGGAAAAGAAATTTCCTGGTAAAAAGAAAAAGCTCATTGATGAGAGGCCCCAGGACTTTGCTTGGAGAGTGACCTGCTTCTGCAGTAACCATCTTACTTCCAAAGACCAAGGCCACAAAATGGCAGAGAAGGTTCAATATTTCTGATATTGCAGGCAAAATGTTCTAATTGTAACAAGCAATATGTTATATATTGCTGAAGTTTTGCATCCCTGTATTTGAAGGTTTATACTTACTCTTGGTCTAGTAATACTATCAAACATGATAGGTTAGGCTAACATGACTTATTTTTACAGAACATGTTATGGTTTCTTGTGAATACCACACCTTTTTCTAATTTTCTGTCAAAACTTAGAAAAAATACTTAAAATTTTGTTCAAAATCATTGTCAAGCTCATTGTTGTATGGTTTGCTAAATACACCCTCTATAAAAATTAGAATATATATGACTGTTTTTAATGACTCAAGGTCTAAAGACCTGGAATTATTTCACTCAGTTTTAGTTTGATTTCTTCAATAAATCAATAAATCTTCCATTATGACCATAGTGTAGAAAGATTTATGAGCTTGGCAGATGGCCAAAAGGAGCCACTTGGAGTCTAGAGGGTGGTATGTTATTTACTGTGGGATCACCTTTAAGTCAGTGTCAAGTCCATTGTGCATGGGTACTAGGAATTCTCCCTAACTTGCTCCTACTTCCCTTGATTATCCATCTCTTCCTTGCACTCCCTCTATTCTAACTTTATTTTTATTCCACTCCTCTTCTCTCTGCTAGAAAATCACCTCCGCCCTGGATACTCACCCTTTGACAGTAGTCCACCTATCAGATACAAAAATGCCTTTTATACTCAATACTGTTGTCCTTTTATTGCCAACCTTCCCACAGGACTGAGGAAGTACAGGGCAAAAGAGAGAGGAAATAACCTGTGAATCCATTTGTCTCATAATTCATTTCTATATAATGCCTATAATTTTGCTTTTGCAAAAGAATCTTATGCCCAGGATTCCATAAAGAAGAGCATTTTGAGAAAAATGGCTCTGATACAGTGTTTTTTACTGTTTCACCTATTTCTCTATGCTAATGAGATTCAAAATTCTGTGCTGATTATTGTATGAGTGAATCTTGAAGTTGAGTAAAGGTTTTTATTTAAAATATAGTAATGTACTAACACCCAGTAGCCATTGTCTATAGTTATATTCAGCAATTTGCAATGTGGATGATGGCAAATTCATTTTTCATTGAGGAAAAAAATGAATATTTGGGGATAAGTACTAATACATTTATAAGTAGGTATGTCTTCAAAGGAATCATGAGTATTATAGTTTTAAAATGATCAAAAGATTAATCAATTTAGCAAAAACCCCAATCAAATCAATTACATAAAATTAAATTGTTGAATTTAAAATTATTTTTCAAATATGTAACATATTTCTCTCATGTGCTAGTTATTCAGAAGTTATAAAGATTGATGTCCTTACCCTCAGGAAACTTAAGATCTAGTGGGTGAGATTGGATTTACATAAATAAATATATTCCAAGAGAGAAGGAGCTAAGTCATCAGGTAGAAGAAATAACATTTTGAAAACAAAGGAGCAATCAGATAAAATTCCAAGTATGAGGGATACAGAGATTGGAGAAGGCTTAATGCAGAGGTAAAATCAGAACTAGATTTTAGAAGGTAAGATCTTTATAGCTGAAGCTTATGGGAGTAGTGTGTTATTCCAGGCAGAGGAAGAGTATAAAAAGTCCTTGAAAGATGAAGGTTAAGGACGAATTTGGTAAACAATAGGCTGAGCTCAAATCACAGACACATTAATGTCATGTTTAAGAGCAGTGATTTTATCCTTGTGTTGAGGGGGACCCACTGACATTTTTGAGCCAGGCAGTTCTTGACTATTGTGTTTCTAGTTGTGCAGAGGGTGGCTTGGATGGAGGAGGGGCAGTGTGACACTAGTTTTCTATTGTCACAGCAGGCAATGGGGTTAATAAGAACAAAAACCAGCCCTTCCCAATGGAGGGGGCTGGGTTGCAAAAAAGGCTGAATGGTGATTATCAGTTTAGGTAGAATGGTTGATCTTGTAACTTCATGTAACTACAGTGCTGTGTGGAAAGGGAAGTATAATTCCAAGTATACATTTTTATAACTTCATTTCTAGAAATAAAATCACATTGTTGACAACTAGCAAGATGGTGGTGGAGTAAGGGGATCCTAGAGTCAGCTCCTGCTACAGGGCAGTCAGTAAACACCCAGAGCTATCTGGAGCTAGCTGAAGCATCTGTCTGCAGGTTCCAGGAGATCAGAAGAGCATCCTGTCATATCCTTAAAGGAATGGAAGGAGGAAACTGCCCATCTGCAGAGAAGATTCATAAGTAGAGCACTCCATACCAAAGAGGTCGGTACCCATCCTCCACTAGAGGCACAAGCCATGATAGGAGCTGTTCCACAGCTGGAATTGGAAGCTCCACTTCCCAAATACAGGAGAGGAAGAAATGTTTGGGCACCAAATTCAGCAACTGATGAGTGAACTCAGTGGGCTAAAGTATAATCCTGAGAACAGCTAAAGTTTGAGTCTGTCCAAGCCAGAAAGAGGCTGGTAGCCACCATCTTAACTCCACATCTGGCATGAGGGGAAGTGGGGCAGACTGAAAATCACAGTGCTTGTGGGGACTGACTTTTTCCATCCAGGTTAAATTGCAGGTCTAGCCTGGGTCCCAGCCCTACCTCTGGCAGAGAGGAGCTGGGGGGGCTGTGCCAGCCTCTCCAGTAAATTACCAGCCAAACCATAGAAGCTGGTGATTGTCCTACTTTGTCAGCACAAGCTGGCCCAGAAGCTACTCTGTGACTGGAATTGGGAGCTCCCTTTCCCAAAAACAGGGAAGAAAGAGATGGCTGGCCAACAATTTTGGCTACTGATTAGTAGACTCAGGTGGCTAAGGTATAACCTTAGAAAAAGCTAAGGTGTGAATCTGTCCAAGTTGGAAAGAGGCCAGTGGCTGCCATTTTGACTCTGCCCCCAGCATGAGGGGAAGCCAGGATGACCAAAAATCACAGTGATGGTAGGAGATGGTTTCTTTCACCCAGATCAGCCTGCAGCCCTAGGCTAGGCTTCAGTCCCACCTCTGTCAGGGAGGAGGCTGCCAGACCCTGCACCAGCCTATCCAGGTAACTGCAGGTACCTTTGACTGGCATAGACTGAATAATCGGAAGTCTACCAGTGCAATTGCAGTCATCTTGGACCGGCACTGCATAGATTGCTGCCCATACCTGCAGCTTCATCCCTGCCCCAGGCAGGGGAGAAAGTGACATAAAGTTTTATCATTCTCTCTGAGCAACTATTGTCTAGACCTGCATGACTTGAATTATTCCACACAGGAGAAAGTTGGGAGAAGCTTCATTGGTCCCTGGAGCAATGAGGGCAGCTTGAACCTCCACAGCTTATCACACCAACTAAATCCTTGGCTCCTACTGCACAACAAGCAAAGGAGAAAGGACAGAAAGCCCTAACTAAAGAGCAAAACTGCACCCAGAATAAATAGTCTAGTAAGCCAGATGCCAAGACACAAACAAAAAATTACAATCTACACCAAGAAACAGGAAGATATGGCCCAGTTAAAGGAACAAAATAAGTCTCCAGATGACATAAAGGAGTTGAGATAATTAATCATAGAAGTTCAAACAAATCTCTAATATAGTCAATGAGATGGCTAAAGAGATTAAGGATATTAAGAAGACATTGGATGAGCACAAAGAAGAATTTGAAAGCATACATAGAAAAATAGCAGATCTTATGGGAATGAAAGGTGCAATCAATGAAATTAAAATACACTGGATTCATATAATCACAGATTTCAGGAGGCAGAAGAAAGGATTGGTGAGCCTGAAGAAATGGCCTCTGAAAGAAACATACAAAAGAACAGATGAAGAAAAGAATGGAAAAAATTGAACAAGGTCTCAGGGAACTAATGAGAGCAAAAGGCATGCAAACATACATGTCATCTGTGTTCCAGAAGGAGAAGAGAAGGGTAAAGGGTCAGAAGGAATATATGAAGAAATAATGGTAGAAAATTTCCCAACCCTATTGAAGGACATAGATATCCATGTCCAAGAAGCACAATGTACTCTTATCTGAAAAAAAATCTGAATAGACCAACTCTGAGACACATACTCATCAGAATGTCAAATGCCAAAGACAAAGAGAGGATTCTGAGAACAGAAAGAGAAAAACAATGCATAACCTATAAGGGATACCCAATAAGATTAAGTGCTGGTTTCTCACCAGAAACCATGGAGGCAAGAAGAGAGTGGTCTGATATATTTAAGAAACTAAAAGAGAAAAACTTTCAGCCAAGAATCTTACATCTAGCAAGAATGTCTTTCAAAAATGAGGGTGAGATCAGAATACTAACAGATAAACCAAAACTGAGAGAATTTCTAAGCAAGAGACCAGATTTTCAGGAAATACTAAACGGTGTGCTAGAGCCTGAAAAGAAAAGACAGGAGAGAGAGGCCTTGAAGAGAGTCTAGAAATGAAGATTATATCAATAAAAGTAACGAAAAGTGTCAAAAGAATCTTGAAAATAAAATAAGACAGATAAAACTCAAATAGCCAGGAATAAACTTAACCAACGATGTGAAGCACTTGAATTCAGAAAACTGCAACTCAACATTAAAAGAAATTTTAAAAGTCCTAAATAACTGGAAGAACATTCCATGCTCATGGAATGAAAGACTAAATATCATTAAGGTGTCAATTCTACTCATATCAATATACAGATCCAATGCAATCCTGATAAAAATTCCACCAGCATTTTTTAAATTGAAAACAGAATTATCAAATTTATTTGGAAGGGTAAGGGAATCCTGAATAGCCAGAAACATCATAAAAAGGAAAGCAAAGCCTCATCTCCAGACTTTAAATCATATTACCTAACTATAATGGTAAAAACAGCATGGTACTGGCATAAAGACAGACACACAGACCAATGGAACCAAATTGATGGTTCAGAAACAGATCATCACATGTGTGGTCAAGTGTTTTTTGACTAGCCTGTCAAACCCACACAGCTCAGGCAGAACAGTCCATCAACAAATGTTGCTGAAGAACTGAATATCCATAACCTAAAGAAGGAAAGAGGACCCCTATCTCACACTTTATCTGAAAATTAACTCAAAATGAATAAGAAACTCAAAAATAAAAGCAAGAACCATAAAGCTTCTAGAAGAAATTGTAGGAAAATATATCCAAGACTTGGTGGTAGGTGGTGGATTCTTAAATGAGATAAGAGGACTGAGATGGACTACTGATGCTTGATGTATGTATAAGTTTTCATTAGCTTTACTGTAAAAGTGTGGAAATGTATAGAGTGGATGGTAACAGATAATTAACAACAGGTATTTTGTAAATGGGGATGTGGATGAAAATGGTAGTCTAGGTATGTAAATTCCATTTGGCAGAATGCTAGAGAATAATCTAGGAAATGATTAGCATAGTAAAGCAAGAGGTGGATAAGAATTGTGGTTGATGGTACAGATGCAAGAGTGTCGTTTGTGAGCTAGAGCAAATGTATATCACTACTGACAGGTGGTGGGAATATGGAGGAGCATGAGAAGAATACAACTGGAGGGACCTATGGGCTGTGGTTAGCAGTAATAATAGAATATTCTTGCATCTATGCCAAAAATGTACTGTGTTGATAATGGGGCAGTATGGAAAATGTGAGTCAAATGTACACTATGGACATGGTAATAATTAGATGATATTATCTTATCTGTAACCAAATGTTCCACCACAGTGTGGTGTGTTGATAGAGGGGTGTTTGCAAATTCTGCATATGACAATGATTATTTTATAACTTTACAACTGTCATAAAAAATACAGTTAAAAAATAATAATAGGGTGGGTTAGGGGGAAAATACACCAAATGTAAGATAAGGACTATGATTAGTTGTAAGATTTTGACAAAATTCTTTCATAATTTGTAACAAACATCTCACGACAATGCAAGGTGTTGGTGGAGGGCTGATGTATGGGATCCCTGTATAATGTTATACATGTTTGCTTTGTAAGTTCACAACTTTTACTATACGCTTGTTGTTTATGTATGTTCATATATAAATGACATAAAGATAATAATAGGGTGGGTTGGGGGAAAAAAGACTTTGGTTGGTTGTAATATTTTGACAATGCTCTTTAATCATTAGTTAAAAAGGTTGAACAACAATGCAAGGTATTAGTGGTAGGGTGAGTTATGAGAGTCCTGTATGATGTTATACATGTTTGTTTTGTAAGTTCACAACTATTACTATACACTTTTTGTTTATGTATGTTTATGTATGAGTGATATACTTCAATAAATTTTCTTTAAAAAATCACATTGTTCCTGATACTAAACCGTTGTGAGAACGGATTGACTTCTTGATCACTGAGAATCCCATATCCTTTCATTTTGTACCTTTATTTGAAAGAAATCACTACAACTTTATCTACCTTTATTTTCCACTTGTATATCCAGTTTCACATCCCAAGAAACAGAGTGAAAGTTGCTTGATACTCAGAAATGTACTGAAAGGAAATAACATCACTTCATCTAAACACTGCATGGCTTAAAGGCTTAACTGAAGTGTTTTGGGTTTGTTAATCAAATCATTTAATATAAACATAAAACATTTTTAACTTCAATCAACATGATTGCTAAGTTGTGTCATTTGTCAGGATGTGGGCTTCTAATGAGTACATGGATTCAAAGAATAATAATGTCAAGGAAACGTTCACTGACTTAACCTAGCAACTCAATTCCAAGGGCCTATCAACCACTTTTTTCTTCAATGTTTATTCTTATTGTCTGTTTTCTATTTAATATTATATAAAAGTGCTATGTAACAAGGTGGTGGGCACAATTTATTTCCAATACCATGATTCTACACTAAGAAAACAATATCTAAAATTCTTCTCCCAGATTTAAAGACAGAGTATCCAATT
Source organism: Dasypus novemcinctus (assembly GCF_030445035.2). Taxonomy (NCBI): domain Eukaryota; kingdom Metazoa; phylum Chordata; class Mammalia; order Cingulata; family Dasypodidae; genus Dasypus; species Dasypus novemcinctus. The sequence continues at coordinate 38,696,142 of NC_080692.1, read as the reverse complement.
ACAGACAGGAAATGAATTGACTGGTTAGAGCTACACAACTAGCAGTTGGCATTTCATTGGTATAATAGATTTTTAAGGATCTTTTTGTCAACTATAGTTAGAAAGGTTTTTGTCTGAAAGGTTTTAAGTGGGCATTTTTGAAATTCATAGAAATTTTCATTTATGCTGTCTGAACATTTTTTCTATCCTTTCTTTTCTTTTAGATTTTTATTTTATTTCTCTTCCCTCTCTCCCTTCCCCCCTATTGTCTGCTCTCTGTGTCTATTCGCTCTGTGTTCTTCTGCATCTGCTTGCATTATCCAGCAGCACTGGGAAACTGCATCTCTTTTTTGTTGCGTCATCTTGCTGCATCAGCTCTCCATGTGCGTGGTACCGCTCCTGGGCAAGCTGCACTTTTTTCATGTGGCGCGGCTCCCCTTGAGGGGCACACTTCTTGCTCATGGGGTACCCAGGGGTACCCCTGCATGGCATGGCACTCCTTGCAGCACTGTGCATGGGCCAGCTTTCCACACAGGTCAGGAGGCCCTGGGGATCGACCCCTGGACCTGCCATCTGGTAGGCAGACACTCCATCAGTTGGGCCACGTCCACTTTCTTATAAATAATTTTTTAATTCTACCTATTTGCAACCCCATCAACTCTACTTAAGTTATAAAATGGATCCCAATCTCACCAACATTTTTCCTGTCAGAAATTTGTTGCTTGAAAATAAAGGACCAGATTATTGAGTTAACGGGAAACATATCTTAAAGAATCCTAGATTCTAATGAAAGAATTAAATCAAAATGAGTGAGTTTGAAAATAAAATTAAAATCATTGTTTACTTTTTTCTCCAAATTTCCAGGAAATAGTGGACCAATTTCCTAAATTTCATGTTCTTCTTTTGTGATGTTTTCTCTATGTAATTGGTACTAGTAGTGTTTGTCAATAACACAAGCAGAAAATATAAAAAAGCAACTACTAGAGAAATTATAAGTATAGAAAAACTAAGAAATGTTATGTCTTAACAATAATTTTATTAGTTTCTCAATGCAGATTTTTGCATAAATAATAAAATATGTGCATATACATATTCCTTGTCTTCTTTAGAGACTCTATAGCTTCTTGATGCTTTACATGTCTTTGAAAAGATTCCATATTTCAGATTTTTTAACAATTTCAACATTTCCTTCCCAGTTGGTACATGTTAATAGGTTGTTGCTTGTTGTGTATTTTGGTTTTTTTCAGGAAAAAAAAAATCCTGACTTAGAAGAAATTTTTTCTGACAAGGAATAACTGGTTCATTTTTTTTTTCTTAGTGCTCTCTCTCTTAGGATAGTATTGGAGTAGAAAAATAAGGGGAAAACACTAATTAATAAAATTAATTTTCTCCAAGTAGAAAAATAATTCAATTTATCAAATAATTTAGGGGTATATTTTAATATACCCCTATCATGAAATAATTATTCATATAGATAAATCTTTCATAGAAAAAGAAATTTCCAAAGCCTGAGAGCTTTATCTTTTTAGTTAGTGACCTTATAAGGAAAAAGAACTGACCAAAATAACTTTTAAAAGACCCATTCTTCTAAAGATCATATTACCACCCTGCCTTACTCTATCGGGCACTATGTGAAGCAGTGAGCGTTCACTAGAATATATACTCTAAGATACAGAAGTCACCCTTTTATCCCATGGCTCTAACCAGAGACACAGCAGTGAAATCTGCAGCCCCATAAACCATAACACCACAACCTGAAAACCTCCACCTTAAAAAAAAAAAAAAATTTCTTCTCTGAAATGTCCTTTAAAACCACTTTCTGGTGAACTATGAGAAATCACTTGATTTTATCTTACATACACAGAGTCTTCATGATAAATTTCTATCAACTTAAAATAAATTTTTCTATGTGTAAATAAATTTTTGTGTATTAAAAACTGTATGTCCAGACATATCCTGTCCTTTGAAATTTTTCTGTGTAAATTATCTGTATTCTAAGACCTCTAAATTTATGGTCTCTTTTAACTTCTATTGGAGTTTTTGTTTTCTAATTTTTAAAATGGAAGTATAAAATAAACATTTGGGAAGCATACTTGGCCCAGTGGTTGGGGCGTCCATCTACCACGTGGGAGGTCTGCGGTTCGGACCCCGGGCCTCCTTGACCCGTGTGGAGCTGGCCCATGCGCAGTGCTGATGCGTGCAAGGAGTGCCCTGCCACGTAGGGGTGCCCCCCGCATAGGGGAGCCCCACGCACAAGGAGTGCGCCCCATAGGGAGAGCTGCCCAGCGCGAAAGAAAGTGTAGCCTGCCCAGGAATGATGCTGCACACACGGAGAGCTGACACAAGATGACGCAAGAAAAAGAAACGCAGGTTCCTGTGCCGCTGACAACAGAAGCGGACAAAGAAGAAGACACAGCAAATAACATAAGAACAGACAACCGGGGTGGGAGGGAAGGGAAGATAAATAAATAAATAAAATCTTAAAAATAAATAAATAAATAAATAAACATTTAAGCCTAAGTACTCCTAATAGCTTAAAAATGGTGACATAGAGTTTACCTTTTAAAAGATAATCACTGTTCTGTGGAATTTAGAAAAAAGCATCTTCATGATTAGGGAATTCATATTTATAAGAAAACTTTTGAAATACAGAAATTTAGAAGAATAAAATAAAATGATGAAACAAAAGGTGAGGTTATGTCCACTAGAAAAGTCTAAGCCAACGATGAAGAGCTGGAGCGATGACCACCCATTGCCAAGGAAGCGGCTGTGTGCACACCGGCTGGGCCCCTTCTCCACCTTTGGTGGAACAGATGAGACTTCCATCAAAGAGGAGAAAGTGGCAGGTGTGGGCTGTGCATCCCCCTGATTATCCTCAATTAAGAGTAAATTAGCCATTTCACCTAAGGTCTGCTCAGACATACAATTACCCAAAGTCATAAGTTTCAGTGTTTTGTGTGTAGGTGTGTGTTAGTGGGGCAGTCCCTTCCTAGACATTTTAAAGCCTTGCTCAAACCTCTTCCCTCCCACTCAGACTTCTGTGCCCCGCGCACCCCCGGCACAAGCAGCGCTCCCAGACCCCAGACCCTCAGCTGCGCCCGGGACGCCTGGCCGGGACCCCTTCTTCAGGGTCCCGTGCGACCATGGCCTCCAGGCAGTTCACTGCCACTCTGCCCACGACGTTCCGCTGGTCAATTCACTGACTCTTGTTCTTTACCTATTTCCTGAACGCATTTCCTAAGATGATAATTCTCCAAGGAAGTTTCTTCCCTGTAAACTTCTAAACTTGAAATAGGTGCGCAAAGAAGGGAACAATCAGAAGAGTCCTAGACAGAACACCAAGTCTCCAGAAGAGTTATTCTCAGCTACCCCCACTGTCAGGTACCCTGAGAAGGCTCGACAGAAGCCTTAATGGGTTACCTTGGCTTGTGTGTAGGGGGACAGCGCCCCCTTGGGAGTCAAAATGCAAAACTCATAGAATCTAGGCAGGACTAAAGGAGACAAAGTATGGAAAATACTCTGCATAATGCATAATACTGTTATTATCACCATGAAATAACCATAACCACCAAGGACATATTTTCAGATATTGCTTTTGTTACTTACTGGATTTGTTATTGAGCAAATGGCTAACCATTTCTTAGTCTCAGTTTCTACTTTTGTAAAGTGGGGATATCAACCTGGAAGGTTGTCATGAAAATGGGTTTGGCTTGGTTTTTGATAAGTGCTCAGTAAATTGAAACCACTATTTATCGTGGGTGGGGGTGGGCAAAGAGGACAGAGTTCCCACTAAGACAAAGGAGTTTGTGGGATAGATAATGATAGGTCTTTTTAAAAAGTCAGTTTATTACTCTAGGAGTCTCAGAAAAAGCAAGGGAAAAGATATATATACACACACACACACACATATACACACACACAGTATGTAAAATACATTGCTCAATCAAGCCATCCATATTTATTAGATGTTTAAAAAGCATCCAGTGCCTTTAAACGTTTTTGAGAGCTGCTCTATTTTTAATAAAGTCCATGTGAAGCACCAACTAAGCTCTTAAAAAGCCTGGAAGTGCAATTCCATTCCATTTCTATCAATAGGAATTACCCAGGTGTAATATGCTTCCTGCAGAGTATCCAGGAGCCAGCCCACTGCATCCTTCGCCAGTGAAGGCTTCGAGGCACCCTTCATGGGAAGCTGCTCCCAGAGGGTTGGAAAACATCAGAAAGCAAATATGGAAATGACTAGCATCTTTTGATTTTGAAATGCACCTTGTTGTGCATTTGCCTGGTTGATATTTGAGTGAAGAATTCAAACAAAGCGTCAAGTCTCATTGAGGAAGGTTTCATAAGAAGTTCTGTTTTCTTCCCAGATGTAGTACAAACAGCTGAACTGTTACTAGTTACTTTTCTCTCTGTTATGATTTTAGGAGAGGAAATAGGTTAATTCCTGAAAGCGGCCCAGCTTTTAGAATACAGCATGTTTTAGATCTATTGTTATAAACATTTGGTTCCTTTCATTCACAGAAAATTTGCTCTTACATAATCAAACTGCCTCACCTTATCTTTTTTAACAGCCATGTAACTAGTTTGTTCTTGATGTAAGAGGAGAGTTTTATGACTAGGGATATATACATATACCCAAACCTAAATTTAATCTAAACAAATTTTCAAAAAGTTATAAAATACTTTATTCAGATACAGTTCTCTCCAATGGATTAATATGAAAAACAACTGGGACTCAATTTAGAATTTCCTGGCAGTGAGCAAGAGAAATGTCAAACTCACAGTTTTACTTTATTGAAGGTCCTCTTAGGAGTCCAATGGAAAGAACTGTGTGTCTGGTAGCCAGAGATCAGTGGGAGGTAATATTTAGTTTATTAATGTGTCTTTGATTTTTTTCATAGTGTTGATGCCTGGTATTAAAAACCAAGACCTTGAGCCAATTTTCCCCTCACCCTCCCTCTAATGGAAAAGAACTATGAAAAACAGATAAAGTTAAAAAGATGTTACATAAAATCAAAGCGTATTTTCAGGAATCCCAAGACATTCAATACATTCCATTTGCTTGTATATTGGAATAGCTCTGTAAATTATGCTCCACTTGTAAAGATTGAATTTTAATATCCAAGGGCCAACAGTACACGATGTTCTATATACCCTAGACAACATTCTTGTCCTCTGGAAGCTTAAGCTTAAAAACAAAACTAATAATTTGTTTTCTTGGTATTTTTCTTATTTTGCGTTTTATTAACATGGCAAAAGCCATGTGTTTGATAGTTGTGCATTGCATCTGAGTTCTCTTTTCCTTCATATTGCTGCATTAGGGTGAAAGATGAATCTAGGCATTATGAAACTTATATTGCTAAAAGATTAATTCTGAAATGTAAATGGTTACTAAACTACTGATAATATTTGAGACAATTGATACAAAGTAAAAAAATATAGCAGATTTCTTACTGTGTTCTATCCTTCAGCAAACTCAACAAGAGCCACCCAAAGGTCAATGAAACATATTAGCCTTTTGTCAAAATGCTAACTGGATTGTGAAAGATTAATTATGCTCTTTAGTGCTTTACTAGAAATATTTCAGAAGGATCAAATGAATGAGATTAAATGACCTGGAGATGTGTCTAAAATATAACATTCAAGTTTTTAAAAACTAACTATACAGTCTTCAATATGATATTACCAAAGCATAAGTCATTGGTTCTGGACAAGAAGTCTTCGGAAAGATTATGCAGCCTAAAGTATCTAAATGGCAACAAAAAATGAATCCAGTTATCGTGGTCATGGTGTTGAGCACTACGTTGGTTTTCATGTGTTTGTCGACTAACATTTAGTTTTTTTAACTCAGTGACTTAGAAAAAGCATATTATTTAAAACATTATAATTTTCATAATATTATCTTTAAAACCACTTTTTCCTCAGTCTATCCCTAAGGCCAATGCTTAATCTGACCTCTATCCAAAATTATTCCTAACCTGTTTTCCTCCTACATCTTTTTTTGTTCTCTGGCTTATGTAATTCTTACCTGTCCTGGCAAAGTATAGGGTCTGTCCTCAATGTACCAAACAGATGACAGAGTAGTCTTCCTCACTTCAATAACTTCCTTGGGCTTTTTTTCCTGATGGGAGTAATTCTGATGATGCAACATTATTTGACAGGGATGTGGTCACTTGTCCACACACCTTCTGAAGGAGGATCTGCTCCTAAGGCTCTGCTAAGGAGCTGATTCCGTGGTTAGTAACATATTGGATCAAAATAATGCAATAAGAATGCTAATAGTTTGAGTTGGGGTCATGGGAAGTCAAAAGCTATTTGCAAGTCTAAGTAATGAAGAAATAGAAGCAAGTACTAAATAGAGAAGCTGGTCTACAGAGAAAAACAACATAAAATATAGAGACCAAGAGAGGGAAAGATTCAGATACTGAGAAAGAAAGAGACAGGGTGAAAGCTTTGGTGTCCCTGCCCTGAGAGAGGTCTGAGAAGAGCAGCTGCTTCCTTTCCTGATCATTTTGTGTTCACAGTCCAATAGGTGTGTCCTTTTGGCAAACTCCCTTTTGACTTGAGATGATTTAAGTCATTGTCCCCTCAAATTAAGCTGTAACTATGGACAATTAAAGAAAGGTCTTAAAATGTTAAGTGAAATTGGAAAATCATAGAATCACTCTAGATATCATCCTGAACAATATTAAACTACAGCAATGAGATGTAACCCCCCAAAATGTAACTGTGCTTAAAATGACATAGCACAGAATTTATCAGAAATAGATAATAGGTTGTCTACACTTTATGCAAAATTTCAATGAATTTTACTGATGTTGTTTAGGATCAGCATCAGCATGTCCATTTTTTAGATGAAGAAACAGAGTTATTTGCCCAAGGTTACTTGGCTAATATGTAGAACAGATGGAAATTTTTTTCTAACAAATTAAAAGTCTGTGGAAATAAATTAATAAGAGGCATGTTAACTGCAGAATTTATTCTCTGTCACCATAGCATGCTGTCCCTCAAAAGTAACCAGACATACTATAAGTAGGTTTAGAAAAATAACACTTCTACTAATTTTCTATTTTTTAAAGATATGTAAAAGATTTATTTAAAATTCCCATAATAATTTAGTTTAGAGGATGATGAGAATAATGATGAGGAGGAGGATGATAATGATGATTATGGTGGTGATTGGGAGAGGAGAAGGGGAAGAAGGGCTAAAAAAAATAGCTAATATTTGTTGGATATATATCACATTTGGGACTCTATGATAAGTTCCTTATATATTTCATGCCACTCCACATTGTTCCCATAACGCCCTCGAGGTGGGTCTTCTTATTGACCCAAATTTACAGTTAAAAATACAAAACCAAAACAAAGAAAGTTTAGTGATTTGTCCAAATTGGCACACCATGCAATTGGCAGTTCCAAAATTCTAGTCAAGCACAGAATCTGTGTTTTTGGACACTATATACTACAAATTCACATTTCAAAAATTCCATAAAACAGGGAAAAGCAGGGAAATATTTGTAACATATATAACAGACAATGGGTTCACACTATTATTATATAATGAATTTTTATAAATCAATAAGAAAAAGAAGATCAGAATAAATGCATGAGCGAAGGAAATGAACAATCAACTATTTAAGGTTGAAATATAATTCGTCAGTAGGAAAATGTAAACCTATAAAAACTAAATAAATTGAAACTTTAAAATGAGATTCCTTTTATAATTTTAAATTCAATTTTTAAAGAAGTATTAAAAATTACAGATCTTCATAAGAGTACTTTGCAAAGCATACCACCAATCTCTGCTTATAGCTAAGTAAACTGATACAATCTTCAAGGCATTTGATAATAATTTAAAAATACATAAAATGTGTATTGTCTGAACAATTTTACTTCATTGACTTGTATGCCTAATGTCTACCAGACATATCAAAATTGTTGTTTTTCAGGCACTTCAAACTTGGCATTTCCAAACAGAAATCATCTTGCTGAGTCTCCAAGTTCTGAAACGGAGAGTTGTTCTTACCTCCTCCTCCACTTAACTCATCGTCAACATCCTCACTGGCCAGTCCTTTATACAATCTGTTTTCTAAGTGTATATTGCTCAATTGCTCATATTCTTATCTATACTCATGACCTCTGTTTAGAACTTCAACATCTCTCCTTTGAACATCTGAATAAACCTTCTAACTATTACTTAGAACCAGTGTTCTTTGATTACCATACAGGGATAGAGCATATACTGATAGACAACTAAAAGTCTCTGCCACAACCATCATATATTGAATACTTACTTCATGAAGGCACGTTATATCCATTATCTCTCTTATTCCTCGTAATATCCTTCCAAGGTAGGTACTATTATCCCCATTTTACAGTTAAGGAAACTGACTCTCAAAAGATTATGTAACACACCTAGTGCCATACTAGTAAGTGACAGATAGGAAATTCAAACTCAAATTTGACCCCAGAGTTAACACTCTTTCCCTTATATCAGACTGCTGCTTCATCATTTATTAAGTGCCAAGCCCTGAACCAGGCATTGGGAGTACACCAACGATGTGTTCAAAGAGAACAGATCTAACGATCTGAAGCATAAAGGCAGGAATTCTCATTTTTGGAGATGGGTAGGGAGGGAGAAGTCAGGAAGGAATTCACAGAATGTGTGAATGGGGCACTTGCTCTTCTCTATCTGGAAAGCTCCTCCTTTCCTGTTTACAGCAACTCTACCCTATCTTCCCAGGCAACCCCTGCAGCTATGTCAAATCTGAGCACCAACATCACTGCACTGGGCTTAGGGTACCTACCATGAGCTCTCTTAGGCCCGATGCACATTCCCATTGCAGTATGTATCCAACCAAGTTACAATTCCTTTTGTACAAGTGGTATTTCCCAGTAAATTCCCAGGGACTTTTTATAACATCAATACTTATGACAGTGTCTCACACATAGAAGTAAATCTTTTCCAGTTGAAAGACCTTTCATAATATTAGTCATCACATATTGTGTTTTGTATAAAGATAGGTATATATAATCCAATGTAATGAAAATATGTATTTGCCATTAGTATGCATATATATATTTAACTTTCATTTTCTTTAAAACTTATGGGGATACTTTAATTTCCTCTGCAGATGCGAACTTAGACATTTTATAAGCTTCAACATAGTGGTACAATTAAATCACATGTATTCTTGATATATGTGGTATTCTTAATTTCCTATAAGGTCAGTAATCACGTGTGCCTTGTAACTCAATGTTATAAAGTATCTTAAAAAGAGAATAAAATATCTTCAATTATTATTCACTAACTTCACTCTGGCTTTTTTGTGTTGCTTCATTACTTCTAAATTATTACTGTTATTCACATACATAACTTTACCTTTTGGACAGCCACACATGTCATCATTGTTGCTGAATTTAATGCTAGATTTTTCCTAAGCCTGGACTATGACGGCAAAAGTGGTTCAGTATGTCCTGACCTTTTAGAAAATACACAATTGAAAAGGAATCAGTCTCTGAACAAACATTTTCCTAATAAACTTTTCCTTGTTTCTCCTGAACTTTTTATATATTTTGATGATGTAGAGTATAATTTCCCCATTCTAGATCTAAGACACTTGAGAAAGTTTTTCTCTTCCCTTCTCTTCTCTTGTCTTCCTTTTCTTTTCCTCTTCTTTGCATTGCCCCATTCTTTCATCTCTCCTTCCCTCCCTCCCCTACTTCTCTCTAGTATAACTAAAAAGAGCTACTACTTTAAGAAACTTTTGTTTTTAAAAATCAATAATAATTAAAATAAATTGGGAGTAAGTTTTTACTGCAATGTGATTTACCTTTATTTCAAGTAATAATATCTTTATATACAAGAATTAACAAACTGCCTTTATTCAAAAGTGCCTTTATGATTCTACTTAAAGCCCAACAGCAATTCCATGAGATAATTGTTCTTCTTTTTATAGAGAAATAAATGAAACTTCAGAGAGAATATATCATTTGGCTAACTTTCCAAAGTGGTGAAGTCAGCATTAAATCCTGGTATTCAGACAAAAAGTCGAGGGCTCCTCTTAGTCTATAAAGGAGAATGCATTCTGACTCAGATTTTAAGTTCAATATTTAGCTCATTTGCTCAGGTTAGCTCAATCGGTGCTAAAAATAATCTTCCAAGGCATGGCGTTTTACACCTTTGCCAAAGTTTGTAAAGTCTTATTGCTAACCCAACCTTCTAACAATGAAATGATGAAGAAACTGAGTCTGATAAAGTTACTATTGGCTTACACACTGAGTATATATTAGTATACATCAATGGAACTTCAAAACAATGACAATAATAATAAATCTCTTTAAGAAGAATGCTGTGCTTCTTCTTAAAAGAAAATTCATAATAATATATAAGAAATTCAAATATTTTACCCTTTAAAATTGGCAAATATTTTCATAAGTCATCTATATCTTTACTAAAAATGTCCTGCTAAGTGAAGAATAGTATTTTAATAATAATTATAATAGCAGCTAATATTCAATTAGTATCTTCCCATATGCTAGGCATTATATTAAGAAACTCAGTTGGATTATTTAATTTAATGAAATAGCCCTACAGTGTACATAAGAGATGTGATCATTAAACCCAATTTAAGATGAGAAAACTAAAATTTAGAGAAGTGAAATAATTTGTCCGAGAGTACTCAAGAATACTGTGGTGGAGTTTAAACATTCCTTTACCTGCTTTCATTACAAGGAAAACAGATTTATCATTAAAACGTATTGAGTACTCACACCAAATACCATTTTACTGAATGTTTTATATTGGTGAAGCTAAGAGGAAAAAATACATGAAGATTATCATTTCATTTAACATTTCCCACCAAAGCACTAGTTTTAAGAGTTTCAGAAAGAACACCTCTCTTTTTCACCAAGCTTTTGGGCCTTCAAGCTACATTTGGAATCAAGGGATGTAATTGTCCTGTATCTTTTGTGTTTATTTGTTTTAAGATCCCAATCAAGTCACTCAGCCTTCCACCCTGAAGGCCTCTGAACAGCGGGTGAAGGCTGGCACGACACTCTGACGTGCTCCGATATGTGCAAAACCGTTCAGTGAGAATATTTCTGCCCTTAGGAAGAGAATTTGCCCCCTTTTGAACTCCAAGAACCCATGCCACTTGCAACTTGTGCCTTTAAGGTAACAATTAGTTTCGTTATTATTATAAATACACAGGCTACGCTGACCTTTAAAAGTGTTCAAGTCCCCAAATCACATTTTAAAAATACGAGACACAATAATCAACTAGCTGCACTTTAAAATAAAGTTCCCATTGAATTGTTTAAACATGAGAAAAGTCTTAGTTTTGCAAGAACATTTTTTTAAAAATTAAAAAGCTGGCTACTGCAGATTCAAAATGGCTACCCAGTTTTAGAAGGCAGGGTTAGCAAATTATTTTTAAAATAATACAATACTATGCAGGATCTAACCTGCAGCTTCCTTTCTAAGAAGAGTAATACATTTTTCCTGAGGCCAAGGTAAGAGAGTGATTTCTTCTGTTAATTGATGAAACACAACTTATATTGTATCTGAACAATACGTTCTTAGATATCAATATTTTTTTAAGAATGACTAAGACTCTTAGCTATCCTCCAGAAAAAATTTTTTAAAAAGACTTGAGAGAATGGTCCTAATAGAATTTGCACCATAGCTGAGTAATTCCCCTCTATTTATCTACAGCAAATATTTTAACTTTTATTTGATTAGAAGACAATTTACCAAGATTTAACTAGAAGTAAATCGCAATAGGTACCTAGAAATACAGAGTATTTTGCTTGAAAAGTCTTAGAATGCCTTTATTACAACAGATTCTACTTCCTTTATGCTAAATTCTCCAAAGGTGATATATATTTTATTTTTCTATTAAGATGTTTCCTTCCTTCCTTCCTTCCTTCCTTCCTTCCTTCCTTCCTTCCTTCCTTCCTTCCTTCCTTCCTTCCTTCCTTCCTTCCTTCCTCCCTCCCTCCCTCCCTCCCTTCCTTCCTCCCTTCCTTCCTTCCTTCCTTCCCTCCTTCCCTCTTTCTCTCCCTCCTTCCCTCTTTCTCTCCCTCCTTCCTTCCATACCTCCTATGTGACAGATACTGTTCTAGGCACTAGAAAAGCATGAGTGAAAAAAGTAAGCTAAAGTTGTGATCTCATGGAGCTTACATTTAAAAGGAGCAAGGCAGCATTTTAAAAAGTAAATACTTAAGTAAATCTCTGGATACTTTGTAAGGTGATTAGAGCCAAAAAGAAAAATGAAGCAGGGGAAGGATACAGGGAGCCAGGCTTGGGAAGGTTTGGGATGCTATTTTTAAAGACAGATGAAGACCTTACAGAGACAGTGACATTTAAGTAGAAACCTGAAGACACTGAGGGAAAAACTTACTCAAACACCTGAGTGAAGAGCGTTCCAGGTGGAATTAGTCTGTTACGTCACCCAAAGAAAGTCTGTTTTCCCTTCTCTTTTCTCAAGCTGACTTTAGGAATGTGAAATGACATATGAATCCTCTAGACTGTGAACTTCTTGAGGACAAGAACAATGTCTTATTAATACATTTTATACCTGGAATTGGGTCCATTGCTTGGCATAAAAACATGTTCATTGAAAGCAGCAAAGAGGAGAGAACTGAAAATAAAATAAAAAGAAAACCGCACATACACACAATAATTCTGCCTTCCATCCAGTTTCCTGTCTCCATTTTTACTTTTTCCTGAGAATCATTATATTTTACATAATATACACAATAACCTATTTATAGTTTAATTGTCCTTTCCATAAATCATGTATCTTAAAGAATAATAAGAGAGACATCATCCAAAATAACTTGTTTGCTCTTTATTTTAATTCTTTGTTTTAATTATTTTCTGTCATGCAAAGAATAGAATCAATTTTTGTTCCCATCAGTCTCTCAACTAGAACTTTCGTTTTACACTCCTTAATTTAGAAGTCATTGGATATGAGGATTGTAGAATCTCTACCATATCACCATAATTGTTTCTTTCATAGCTCTCACCACAATCTGAAATGATTTTGTGTCTTCATTTTTTTACACGTCTGCTACACTCTCTGCCTTCCTGACTGCAATGGAAGTTCCATGAGGACTAGCATGTCTCTTTTATTAATCCCTGTACCTTAATGGCTTGGCGTAGCACCTTGCACGTAGTGGATGTCCAATGAGTATATGTGGAAGGAGGGGAGGAAGGGAGGAAAGAAAAGGAGGAAGGGAGGAAAGGAAGTGTTTCACAAAGAAAAGACAACAATATATCTAACCTGGGTGACTTACTTTCTTTGTAGATTCTGTCAACATTTATTCAAAGACTTTCAAAGAAAATAGTATGGTTCTCAAGTATTTTGGGGATTTTTCACTATGTATAATTAGCCAAAGCCCGTTGCTTGACAAGAGATGGTTTCATGTTTTCCTCAAAATGTACATGCTTTTAGGGCTTTTCTGCCTAATACTGGTATGGACTAATTCATCCACTAAGCAGCATTAAAAAGTAAATTTACATAGATCCATTAGCATTAACAAGCTTGGGAAAAATGAATTGGTTAGTGACCTTCTAATCCTCTTTTGGATTTTTAAGATACATAAAAAAGACATTAGTAATATGGAGTCTTAGTAACGAAGTAGCTCTAATCTAGTGAATTTGTATTATTAATACTTTTAATCAATACTTAATTATCTTTCCACCTTACTATTATTTTTTTTAATCTACCACCACCATTTTCAGATATCCTTGCAATCGTTCATGTGTTTGAGATGTTTTTGTCTTTTACCAACTCAAAGAAAATCTAACCACTGTACTATGCACCTACTATGTGTGAGGAGCTATTTAAGGAAGAAGTTATTAGCATTCAAAAATATAGGTCATTCTCCTTGCAGGAAATGTATAACTGTCTCCATAGTATGAATTAATCATATGTAGCATATTAGTAAATCAAGTCAAGTGGTATAGAATGTGTGGTTTCCAACTGGGATATTATCATCAGAATTTTAGCTTTGGAAGATTTGGAACTATGAACAGAATGTGAGAAGAATATTTCATATACTAAAAGAGAGCAAAATCAGAAGCATAAGTAAGTGAAAGTTCCAAATACATTTTTGAACAGTGCATATACTAAGGGATGGGGGTTATTTTGAGATGAAATAAAAAATTCCGTTGAGCTAGAATAAGGAAGCCCATAAGTATCAAGCTAAATACTTTAACTGTACAATATTGTATAAAGTCCAAATAACTTCATAAAAATAAAAGTTTACAATTCTATACCATACTATTGAATGAAGAAGAATAGAATGGAAATTTAGGTGTAAGTCTCTTTCTGGCTTTCTTTTCTCAATTCAGGGGGAAAAAATCAACAAATACAAATCAAACTGAAAATGAAAATTATATCCCCCCAAAAATATTGTCTGGTTTTACACAGCAGTTTACTGGCTAAGAGCTCATAGCTGTAGCTAAGATATATCAATCTATGTAAGCCCCATTCACTTATGTGTCTATGCATGTCTATATACATATATAAGCATGGGGCCACTCTTCACTATAATATAGATATTAGCATATTATGGTAACTATGCTATAATACATTTCTGAAAAATACTAAACATGAGAAAAGAGCTGAGATATTAACAAATGTTGTGTGTGTGCATGTGTATGTGTGTGTGTGTGTATATATATATGTACAGCTGTGACTTTTAAAGTTGGTGGGAGAGGGGAAAAGGGAGAAAGAAAAATCACATTTACTGAAGATTGTCCTCTGCTCCAAAAATATACACTTAGTCCAGACTCCAGGCATAATTTCCCCTCCCACAGGGGGCCATTGGACTATATAAGTAGTTACTAGAGCTTTACGCACCCAATGAAATGGGTAAAGTAAACTATATGCTGAAGGTTGATTATTATGCTTTGTCATACTGAAGGAAGCTATAGGTCAGACCAGTCAATTACAGTTTGTGGAAGTCAGCCACATGGTCGCGTCCAATCTTTTGTCCTGGCATTCACAAAAGCTTTCCAATTGGCCAGCAGTTAAAATAAGTCTTGCTTAATTGACAGATGTTAGCCCTTGAAAGGCCAAGAGTATCTGTCACAGCCTGAGTAAAAATATAAAGAGGGGAAATTTCTGGGTTTGCATTCTGGCAGTTCCACCTTTCTCAAGGCAAGTTACAAGAATCTTACCGAAGGAAGGTCTCTCTTCTTAGCAACAAAAAAACTGTCTTTTGCTGGAGAATCTCACCAACACAAATGGTTGTTCTTAACCGATAAGAGAGGGACAATAGAGGGACTTGAATTGAGGAGGAAAGTATCATTAATATGAGATGAGAGGCTGCAAAATTCTCCCTGGAATTATGGTGCATTCCTAGCTTCTGTCATCCAGGACAATTTCACTCATTCCTTAATTTCTCCTACCGCTTAAATACTTATCCTCTCCAACCTGGAACTTAATCCTGGGTACCTCTTCTGGGCAGTAACTCTGTTATGGAAAGCTGTCCCCCGATATCCCAAAAGAAATTTACACATACAACCCTGGACTTGCCATCATCCCCCAAGGAATAAAATTAGTCTTCCTGTGTCCCTAGGTTGGAGCATTGAAGAATTCTCTACCCATCACCTAGTATGGATACCAGGAAACTTCACCCTATTTTTCAGTTATCCACCTTCCTGAACTTCTGTTGATTTAACTCCTTGACTCCATTTATTCTTACTCCAAGTAGAGATCATCTTATTTTAAGAATCCCTCCTTTTTTCCAGTCATTTAACCCCATCTAATTTCATTTCCTTTCATCCTCAGCCCTGAAGTCATCATTGCAAAACAATTTTTGTAGCATCTTCCCTCCCTTGTCCACAAATATCCTTTCCATTTTTCCCTGTAAACTCCAAACCAACCAATCTGATAGATCACTCACTTTGGATAATGCTGGGGGATTTAATCAAGATCAGCTAATGCTGTGACAAATCTATAAA
>NC_080692.1:38575184-38675184 GCF_030445035.2 Dasypus novemcinctus | reverse complement strand
GATATACATTTTGAGAAAATTAAATAAAGATCAGTCAGGACATTAGATAGATACTAATGAAATGCATTATATATATTTTTCCCCTCCTTTCATTTCCACTCCCTTCTCATATTTGCTCAGGTACAAAAGAGGAATTCTATTTATTATACTTTATGTGGCTATAAACATGATAAATACACTGGGGTGTAATAATAAACAGAGAATTTCATTAATCACAGTGGCACTTTAAACTCTTATACTATCATTGATTTGTTCTGTCTTATCAATTTTCTCTTGTAATGACCACTATCTTATTAGTGATTAGTTATGATTATTAGTTTTAATTGACCTAATAAGCATTTGAGAATTAACAGGGCATAAATTTTAATCCACACATTTCTCTAGACCCTAACATATAACCAGTGAAGCTCTGTGAGGAATTCATTAACCGGAAGTAGTCTAAAAACAGTTTATCAGAATTTACATCCAAAAATAGAGGAGGGAAGAGTAAAAGTAAGTTAACTAATTTTAAAAACAAGCAATAAACATGCTTTAATTTATTTAATTTTAAAACACAGATTCTGTACTACAGAGAGAAGACTTTGACTAACTGAAAGAAATGGAATATCTTTCTAAATTTAGAGTTTAAGAATATGAGGAAATACCCCTTTTAAAATATTCTTTCAAACTAGTTAGCATTTTCTAAGTGTCTACAGAGTGAAGAATCATCGTAGTGGTCTTTGTAACTAAATATTAGCTTGCTTTTACTATGTCCAATTATTGACTCTTTCTGCTGGATACAACTATTTCAGATGTTAAGAAAAATCATTGATTTCTGATAATTTCCTTTTATTAGCAGATATATTGAATGAAAATGCCTACAAAGTTATGTCTGACAGAGACAAAAACAAAGGAAAATATATAATCAAAATGTTATTATAAAACTATAGCTGCTGGTCAAATTTTTTACTAGATAATCTGTGTGAGAGGCTATTCTTGATATTAGTTGGGTTGGCCGCTTAAGACACTGGGATAAGAGATACTGGCATCAATGGGAGTAGGATATCTGAAGATAGTTGATCTTTCAAAAAAGATTGAACGTGTGCCTTACATGTGCCAGGCACTGTGGAGGGTCAAGATATATAGTGTATAAGTTCCTGGCACTGTACAATGTTTAATATGCCTCCAGCATATGTAAGAGTTGAGTTGAATGGCCAGCTGGAAGAGGAAAGAGGTCAAATCCTGAAGGGCTTTTGTGCTAGCTAAGATATGTAGGCTTTATCCTAAGGGCAATGAGGAACCGTGGAATATTTTTACAACTGGAGGTTCAGAAAGAACACTCAGGTTGCAGTGTGAACAAAGAATTGAGAAAAGACTGAGTGCATGGAGATCAGCTGGAAGAGGATAAACGTTTTGCAAAGACTTCATTGATTTAACTCATTTTTTTTACTATATTGATTTTTTTTAATTGTTCAATGAACATTAATTGGTTAATGTAGACTTTTTCTTTGTCCTTAGGGGGAAAAATACATATCCTCAGGTTTAATCATATGAAAATGAGGGTTTGTGTGTGAAATATAGGTTCTCTTTAGATTACCTGACAGCAGCCCATATAGCTTATGTGCAATAAACTTATGTTTTAAACAAAAATCTCTATCGCCAATAAAGTGATAAAGTGGAGGAAACTGCAAAAAAGTTTGGGGAGAGACCAATGAGAGCAATCCAGAGCAAACCCTGGATTGTGTGATGTCGAGGAAACAATAGAGGGTGTTTCAAGAATTCTGTGGTGCGGAGGGGTAAAGGATAATGCAGAGCAAGAAAGCTGCTTGTTTTGTGATCGTGATCCCATGTGTTAAGAGATGAAACAAAAGAGGAGCAGGTTTGGGACGTGTTGCGATTGTGGTTCCACAGTGCTTCTGATGAAAACCTCCTCCTCATGTCCGTCATCTATAATTTCCCTAACGTTTTGCAATAGGTTCTGTGTTTATTTGGAATGACTAAAATATGAGAACTGCTAGCTGTCATTTTGTTTGTATTTGTAAAATGGAAAGAAATAGAAAGAAGAGGCTGAATAAAAAGCGATTCTACCCAAAATGATTAAAAACAGGGACTCACACAGATATTTTCACACCAATGTTCATAGCAGCATTATTCATAATTGCCAAAAGATGGAAGTAACACAAGTGTTCATCAAAAGATGAATAGATAGGGAAGTGGATTTGGTTTAACTGATAGAGCACCCACCTACCATATGGGAGGTCCAGGGTTCAAGCCCAGGGCCTCCTGACCCATGTGGTGAGCTGACCCATGCACAGTGGTAAGGCACGCAAGGAGTACTATGCCACATAGGGGTGTCCCCATGCACAAGGAGTGCACCCTACAAGGAAAGCCTCCCCACATGAGAAAAGTGCAGACTGCCAGGAGTGGCGCCACACACATGGAAAGCTGAAGCAGCAAGATGATGCAACAAAAAAGAGACACAGATTCCTGGTGCTGCCGACAAGAATGCAAGTGGACACAGAAGAACACACAGTGAATGAACACAGAGAGCAGATAACGGGGGGTGGGGGGGGGAGGGGAAAGAAATAATTATTTTAAAAAAGAACATGAATAGATAAATAAAATGGGGTATATACATTCAGTGAAATATTATTCACCTATGAAAAGGAATGACGTCCTGATACATGTGACAACATGGATTAACATTGAAGACATCATGCCGAGTGAAATCAACCAGACACAAAAGGACAAATATCATATGATCTTACTAATAGGAAATAATTAGAGTATGCAAGTTCATAGTGTCAGAACCTAGAATATAGTTTACCAGGGGCTGGTATGGGTAACCTCACCCAGTTAATGGGGAGTTTATGTTTAATTGGTGGAGAACTTCCATTTAGGGTGATGAAAAAGTTTTGGTAATGGATGGTAGTGATGATAGCACAACATTGTAAATAATTAACACTACTGTGTTATGTATTTAAATGTGGTTAAAAGAGGAAATGTTACTAGAATAAAAACTTTAAAAATCCATAGGACTGCACAATCCAAGTAATCACCCCTAATGTAAACTTTGGACCATAGTCAATAGTACAATTATAATAATATTCTTTCATCAATTGTAACCACACTAAGGCAAAGTATTAATAATAATAGGGAAGTATATGCAAACTCCCTATTTTCTGCATAATTTTTCTGCCAACTTACAACTTCTCTCATTAAAAATATTTTAAAAGTTAATATAAAAATATAATATAAAAAGTTAATATATAAGTATTTTAAAAAGTGATCAGAAAGTTTTAGTTGGTTGACAGGAGAAAGAAGGAAGGAAAATGAACAGAATGGGGAAAGAAGAATTCTAGCATTTACTGAGCAACTACTAGCTTCTAGATACTGTGCAAGGTGCTTTTGATTAATTATTTAATTTAATCTGCAGAGAAATAAATATCATCATTTTTACAAAATAGAAAACTAGGACTCAGTGAAATTATTGACTTATGTCTTGATGCCTAGTGTTCATGCTCTTGCAATGACAGTGCCCAGCTATGTGTATAGTGGGGAATCAGGAAGATTCCCAAGAGTGGCCAGTGAATACCACTGAGATAGATGGAGATGCTCCTGACTGTCTTCAAAATGGTCTCTCTCTCCCTTGTGGCAACTCTCCTGAGTTTTATGCCCATCATAGCACCTACATCTTATCACTGCAGCCATCCCCTCACCTGAGGCACACACCTGCTCTCTGCCCCATCCCTTCAGATCCTCTGAGCAGACCTGTGTTAGAGCCATAACTCAGTAGCAAATTAGCTGGGTGATGGTAACTAAATTTACACATTGTAAACTTTAGTTTTCTCATCTGTAAAGATGAAATAATTACTCCTACCTTATATGGCTTGGAAATTTGTATGTCAAAATCCAGTACAGTGTCTGCCATACAGAAGGTATATGAGAAACATATGAATAAAAAAAAGTCAGAGGAGATGTGACTACTTTTAATAAACTAATTCATGTTAATATATGAAGAGAAAAATATATTACTAAGTAAAGAGAAGTCTCTAATCAGACCTCTCTTTCTCTCCAGTAATATTCATGTGTTTTTTTTTTTTCATGCCATATATCTCTATTTAGCCATTTAAGGACAAAGGTCATCATTTCTAGTTTATGCTTATCTTCACAATCCCTAACACCTCATTTAGAAAACAGTATATTGTCATTTTCATTGATAAACTACTTTTGCAAAGTACTTCTTATCTAAAGCCATTCAATAAATTCAGATCAGATGGGAATGGAGGATAATATTTGGTAAACTATGAGAAAAGATAGTGGGCTGGGCCCTGCAGCCTCTCTAAGGCCAGGCAGCCTATATTAGGCTAGAAAAAATCCAGAGCTGCCCTGGACCTTGGAGAAACTCTTTGTGATGTTCCTTTGCATGATAATCACAGTCACCAAAACAGAGTCGTGATTGTACTGGGTACCCCTGGGCAAACAATGGGAGTTTTGCATGGCAACCTGGGCTTTACCAACTCTTTTAGCATGTGGAGGTATCCTTTAGATATCTTCCCTTTTGGAAGCAATACAGGAAATCCATTCTAGTGAAAATTATAAAAAAACAAAGGTTATGCTTCAAATCATTTGCAGAATTTCCTTTGCTAGAATGAAACATTGTATTTGGTTTTTGATTATGTGATAAGTTGAAAAATTATTTTCTTCCTTTATGGCTTGATAAATGATAGTCAAAAAGGGCCATTACAGATCGATGAGGCAAGAGCCTGCGTGATTATGCATTTAGCAATTAAAAAAAAAAAGCAAGTTAGACTTCACGTACAGTGCCTAAAGTCACTGAACAGAAATCAAGACCCACACCCAGACAAATGCCAAGTTGGTCTCTGGATAGATGGCATCTGTAAAGAAGCTGCTCTGAGTTCAGGTAAATGACTGAGGTATCTGATAAGGAACAAATGGTCCCCATCATTTGAGTAAGGAGCAATTAGAATAGCAAGCAAATGAAAATGAATCTCTTTTTGAGGTGATGATATAATCAGTAGTCTTGTAATTAATTTACAAACTTGAGCTAATTTAAAAATAACTTATATTTTTTAAAAATTCTGAATGGTTTAATTTTTAAATGCCAAATCACTGGTAAAGGGATGGTTTCAACCATAACTGAGGCAAATTAGCTGTGTGCAATGCAAAGTAGCCAAACTGTGTCCATGAATGGGTTGGAGAGGATGGCAATCTAAGATAAGAGGATGGAAAGCTTGGCACTGTCTCCTTTTACTGAACGTACGTCTTTCCTTTTACAAAAAAAGAGGAACCCTTTTTCAGAAAAAAAATAATCACCTATTTGAATTTATCTGGAAACTACATTTGCTACATAGGAAATACTTACCCTTATTTAAATATTTATTCACCACTATTCACTTGAAATTTTGATTCTAATCTGACCATAAACTTTTCAAACTGAACTTCTATGCTGATTAAAAGTAACAGCACTGTGTTTATTAAAGTCAGCAAATCTGTGATTCAAAAAGACACCTTACTAAAGGGTCAGGGTTTTATATTAAGAAAGAATGTCAGAAAGCAGGGAAGAAATGCTACTATTTGGGCAAAGATATTCTACTGCTGTGAAAATCAGACATTAATAATTCATTTTTTCATAGAATCTGCACTTCTGGCTCTTGGAAAGGCATAATAGTTTGAAAGGCCTACTAGGGTGGGAAGGAGCATAACATGCCTACCCGAGGCACACTTAAAAGTTAACTGACCCCTCTGTACCAGTGCACAGAAAGCGACCCTTGAAACATGTTACAAAATTTCCTCCCATTTAAAATCATACTGAATTAATTTTGTGTATAACCTCCAACTCTAGAAAAGCCCACACAAAAAAAGAAAGAAAGAAAGAAAGAAGACAGGGAAAGGATTTGAAGAGGCTGTGCTTCAGGGACTGTGTAAAAGAAAAGAGCAGAGGCTTTCAGGATATGCCACCTATTAGTTCCAATTATTCCACCATCAAAAAACATAATTTAACTACTATGATAGGCACAGGGGTTCAGAGATGAACTAGCTCTAGTTTCTGGCCTTTGAAACCTCACCATTTGCTAGATGGGACAGTCACGTAGAAAACCATGATGACCTAGAGGTCTAAGAACGTGTCAGGGTTTTATCTGAAAACCTGAGTGAGGACGTTATCTCAGCTTGCCTGATCCAGGAAAAGATCATCTCTGAGCTGAGTCTTGGATGATGACTAGGAATTCATCGGAAATGTGGCTGTATCCTGGTAAAAGGGAATGGCGTTCACAGAGACAGATGATCCAGGCAGAGATTGTCTAAGCAAAAACACAGAGAAAAAGCAGTATGGTATTAGTGGGGGAACTAAGAAAAAAAATTGGCAGCATAAAATGCAAAGCAAAGGGTAAGCGGAGATGAGATAGGAGATACAAGCAAGCAAGGGTCAGGTATTGGGGAATTTATATGTCAAGTTAAAGAACTTGGATTTTATCCTGCAGGGATTGCTCACTTGAATGTGAACAGTGTGAGTTATATGGATCTAGAAGGTGGAGGCAAGAATTTAAGTTACCATTTTTGACTGGATATACCATTCATAAATCAAAATAACAGTTCTAATGTCAGTGATCCTCAGTTTCTCTCATGAACAACACTTAAGTTAAAGACCAATATTCAATCACTAAATATTGTCTGATACTTTTTCTATGCACATAAATCCATGGAGGAAAACATGAAATACTTAAGCAAAAGTTTGAGGTAATATATATAGTACATAATTTTTAAAATGGGTACGAAGAGAGTAAATATTACTGAAATCCCAAAAAGGGAGAGGTCAGAGATTAAAAAATCTTCTAAAGAACTTAAATTGAACTCTTACACATATACTCAAATGCATACACATTTTCATTTTGTTCATGCATTTGTACTGGAGGATCCACATTCGCCAAATATTCTATTTGCTCCCTATATTTCTCGCCCCCATTCCATTAGGTAGGACCATATGACTAGCTTGGCCAAGAAAAACAGGGCAGCAGAGATACATGTCACTTCCTGGCTTGGACAGTGAAGAGCTTATGTGTGACTCTCCAGTTCCCTTGCACTGTCATTTGTGTTGGACAATGTTTCAAGAGGCTGCGTTTCCATCAGCCTGGGTCCTGCATGACTGCATGGAGCAGAGTTCCTCTCCCCTACACCAACAAACTAGCCTATGTGGGCATAAACCAGAAATAAACCTAGCTGATCCAAGAGAACACCATTCCTTCTCATCCCTGGCTCTACTGTCAGGCTTCCTTAGCTTTGGCTTCTCGGTATGTTTATACATTTTGTCCTCTCTTATGCATTACAAACTCTTCCAATGTGGTAACACTACTTTCAGAGAATAAAGACATAATTGCTAAAAAAAAAAAAAAACAATAGCAGCAACAACAAAGGAAAAACAAAAAACTCTTAACCAAAATATGCTTTGGAAAAATAATGAAGAAAACATACAAAAACACAATCAGTATTTCTCTCCGGAAGGACTTAAGTGATTGTTTTATCTTCCTTAACTTTAATATGCTTTCCATTTTTTCTTTAAAAAAAAAAAACAAAAACCTGTATTAATTTTATAATAAAAATAAACCTTTTAAAATTAAATGTAAAGACATGATTTGGAAGCTTGACAGAAATTGGTTCCCATGAATAGTAAAGAGGAGTAGAATTGAATCATCTGACGTTTTAGACCCTAAACATATATAGGTTCTCATTTTCAAGTCTGCCTCTATAGCTGCAATCTTTTCCTCTCTATACTTAGTAAACATGAACAAATGCAATATTAGAATTTCAAGTTATAATTACTTTTGCAGTTGTTCAAAATTTTTAAAGATTAATGTATTTCTTAGTACTGAGAATTACTACAAAGACCCAATGTACTCCTGATCAAAATCCCAACAACTTAATTTGTGGATATTGACAAATTGATTCTTAAGTTTATATAGAATGGCAAAAGATCCATAATAACCAACACAATAGCAGAGAAGAACAAAGTCAGAAGATTGACATCACTAAACTTCAAGAATTACTATAAAGCTGAAGTGATCAAATGTCTTGGAAAAAGAATAGATAAATTGATCAATGGAGCAGAATAAAGGGCTCCGTAGTAGACCCATGCAAATATAGTCATCTGATATTTGGCAAAGGAACAAAGGCATTTCAATGGAAAAAGGATAGCCATTTCAACAAATGGTGATGAACTAGAAACACACATGCAAAAAAAAAAAAAATCAATCTAGGCACACACCTTGAACTTTACACAAAAATCAACTTAAAATGGCTAATCGACCTAAATGTTAAATAGAAAAGTGTAAAACATTTAAAAGATAACATAAGAGAAAATCTACATGATCTTGGGTTTGGCAATGATTTCTCGGATACAACCCTTAGGGCACAATCCATGAAAGGAAAAGTTGATTAATTGGTAAAGTTTTAAAAATTTCTGCTCTGCCAAGGACAGTGTGAAGAGAATTAAAAGACAAGCCACAGACTGACATATATATGACAAAGGACTTGTATCCAAGAAATACAAAGAACTCTTAAAACTCAATAAGAAAACAAACAACCCAATTTTAATAAACTAGCAAAATTACTGAACAGACACTTCACCAAAGAACCGATACAAATGCCAAATCAGTATCATGAGGGAGTTGCAAATTAGAACAACTGTGAGATGCCACTACACATCTACTAAAATGGCTGAAATACAGAACTCCAGCAACACCAAATACAGGTGAAAATAATGCTGCCACAGGAACTCTCATTCATTGCTGGTGGGAATGCAAAATAGGAGAGCCATTTTGGAGCACAGTTTGGCAATTTCTTACAAAGCTAAACATAAGATTCCTATGATCCAACAATTGCCCTCCTATGTATTTACCCAAGGGAGTTGAAAACTACGTCAAAAAACAAACAAAAAAACCTGTACATGAATGCTTGGAGCAGCTTTATTCATAATTGCCAAAAACTGGAAGCAGCCAAGATGCCTTTCCATAGGTAAAAGGACAAACAAACTGCAGCATATCATGCAATACAAAGTTATTCGGTAATAAAAAGAAGAGCTATTAAGTTACAAAAATCACAGAGGAATTTTAAATACGTAGTAGTAAGTGAAAGAAACCAAACAGAAAAGGCTACATACTGTATGATTGGAACTATATGGCATTGTGGAAAGGACAGAACTATGGAGACAGTAAAAAGACCAATGGCTGCCCCTGGTTGAGAATGGGGAAGGTGGGGAGAACAGATGATCAGGTGGAGCAGAGGGCATTTTTAAGGCAGTGAAACCATTCCCTATGATAGCATTATGGAGGATACAAGACAGTACACATTTGTCAAAACCCATGAAACTGTATCCACAAAGAGTGAACCCTTATGTAAACTATGGGGTTTAAGTATGAATAATGTATCAATATTGGTTCATCAATTTTAATAAATGTACCACACTAATGCAAGATCTTAATAATAGGGGAAACTGTGGAGGGGATATATGGGAACTCTGTTTTTTCCATGCAATGTTTCTATAACCCTGAAACAACTCTAAAAACAACTTATCATTTAAAAAATAAGGAATTACTTAGATACTATGTTGCCTAAATTATGTTTGAATGTACTGAAAACTTAAAGAAGTTTGTTTATTTGTTTCATTTTACTATACTACACTAAATTGCCCATCTATGTCATTCAAAAATGTTCCCAAAGAATCTCATTTGGGAATCTTTGATTTACAACAGTCAACTTATTTTCTTCTCTCTGGAAGCTAACAGTCAAAGAAAAATATCCATAATATCTATTATTTTCACATACAAATTTACAACACAAATGAATTTGTTGAATTTATTTTTGACTTGAGTGTTTTTGATTTTCTATGTTTTATAGATATGAGGCAAATACTGTTGAGAAACAAAATTACTATGCAAAGTTAGGCAGGAAGGTTGATTGCTTACCTAAGATTTTCTCATTAAATCTTTTGGAGTTTAATCCCCTAAACTGAATTTTTCAAATTTTAGTTTGAATTAATGGTTTACTAAGACTAGAGACAATTTGTGTAGGAGAAATGCATTTTAACATATTTAAGATCTCAAGGACCTGGAGTTGATAAAAGTGATAGTATTTTTTCTGAAAATACCAAGGGTATTTATAGGCAACAAGATGAGCATAAAATTTTAAGCATAAATTTGGCCAAAACTATTTCAATTCTTTAATTTCATAGATTACCTAAAATATCAAATGTTTAAGACCATGATTTTCAAAGCTGCTAGGGGTGGGAATGAGGATGCAATTTATAAATAAAACAACTTTTCCTGTTGCTCTGATTTGTTTCTATTCACAGTATTTAGTTCATTTTCCTCAGTAACATTAAAGCAGCTTATGTGATTGTGGTGGTTTGAAACTCTGCTACACCAGAAAAAAACGTTCTTAAATCAGAAGCCTAGGAAATGTTTCAAAAGAGATAGTGCAACCCTGCTTTACATTTTAAAATATCATTCTACTTTATAATAAGCCAAAGAGAGAGAACAGCATCCTAGTTCCAATAGCTCGATAAGAAATCTGAGAATCAAAGAAGTTTCAAATAAATATTGTAAGGCCATGGAGAGTTTAGGCCAGGCTCACCCTGAATGAAAGTGCCGTAATGCTTAGGAAGCACATATGTGCAAAGCCGCCATCTTTGCCTGAATATGGTTATTGAATTTAGGTTTTGTTGTGGTCACCAAAATATTTGTGTATGTGTGAGTGTGTGTGTGAATAAAAAGCTTCCAAAGCCCCTCTACTTCTTTCTTTTTAAGTATTTCAGTAGAGGAAAGTAAACAGCCCACTGTATCTCTAGTCAAAGCCCACTATCCTACCACTCAATGTTTTATCAAATACCTGTTATGTACTAAGCATTATATTGGGAACATGATGTAGGAGAGAAGCAAGTGAGGGAGAAATTCCTCTTAAACCTCCATATCATCTTCAACAATATATTCCTATCCTTTGCGTTTTCTCACTCCTCTACCAACAATGTTTCCAGGAATCAGACTACTGGCTCAAATCCTGGTTTTTCCACTTATTAAACCATGTGAACTTGGCAAATTATTTGGCCTTTCTGAACCTAAATTGTAAAATTGCAATAACAATAATGTCTACCTTATGTACCTGTTATGAGGATTTAAATGAGGTAATACAAATAAATTGGTTGTAAGAGTGTTCAGCACATAATAAGTACCCAACAAATGTTGCCATCATTATCATTATTAGTGGGAGTAGGAGTATTACTACCATTAATTTTGATATCTCAAAACAGTTCTTTGTTTCTCTTAAGCTACTTGGTGATATCCTTCATTCCACCAACATTTGTTTTGTACTTATCACATGAGTTTTGTGCTAAACTTCAGAGACATGGAAATAAATAAGATATGCAGACTCTAAAGAATTTCCCTATACAGCCTGTAACCCTTTAACCACTTCACTCATTTTCTTTGAGGACTCATCATTTCATCAGTTCGTTGTTCTACCATTCCATCTTTTCAAAATCAGTTATGAATTAGATTTATCACTTGGGCAGACAAGTGCTGTGCTTGGTACCACTTCAGAATTATGGTTTCTAATTTCTAATAAGTGATCAGTGTAAAGACTTATCACTTAACACAAGAGAGAACCATACTCTGGCTCCTCTCATCCTCAAGAAATGGGCTTGCTTATGTCACAGAAAAAATAATGGAGACCGTGAGGTAGAAACTCTGCTCATTATCTTCCAGCAAAGGAGCAAGTACTATGTTAACACAATCTTATTTCTCCTGCTATCTCAGAGAAACAGAATCCCCCCCAGTGAAAATCAATCCCATCACCTGAGGTTTGGAGTCCAACTCTCCCCATATTTTCTTTGACTTCATAGAATCCATGGTCTTTGCTTCTTAAATATTGTTTTCCCCCTTCTCATATTTTAAGTATCTCTTCATTCTCTATTCCCCCTCCAAGATCCATTCTCCTAGTTTCTGCTCTAATTTGCATTTTCCATTTATAGTCAAGATATTTGTAGGAGGTTGTAAATTTGCCCTCCCTTTCTTGTTCATTCAACACTCTGCAGTCTGGCTTCAGATCATATCACATCCACTTAAACCACTCTGCTAATTGCCAAATCCAATGAGCAGTTTTCAATTCTTAACATTTGATACTGCTATTCATGCTTTCTTTCTCTCCTCCTTTTTTTTATAGATTTATTTTTTTATTTATTTCCCTTCCCTTCACTCCCCCTGCTGTTTGCTCTCTGTGTCCATTCACTGTGTGTTCTTCCGTGTCCACTTGTGTAGTTGTCAGCGGCATGGGGAATCTGTGTTTCTTTGTTGCGTCATCTTGCTGTGTCAGTTCTCCATGTGTTCAGTGCCATTCCTGGGCAGGCTGCACTTTTTTGGTGCTGGGCGGTTCTCCTTCCAGGGCACACTCCTTGTGCATGGAGCTCCGCTATGCGGGGGACACCCCTGTGTGGCACGGCACTCCTTGTGCATATCAGCACTGCGCGTGGGCCAGTTCACCTCACGGGTCAGGCGGCCCTGGGTTTGAACCATGGACCTCCTATATGGTAGGCAGATGCTCTATCAGTTAGGCCAAATCTGCTTTCCTCCTTCTGCTTTTAAAACACTGTTCCTTTCTTCCTTTCATCCCACCTCTTTAGCAACTTCATCACATTTAGCTTCTCTCCTCCTTAAACCCATGTCTTCTGGGTCTGCCTCTTCACACATGGCAAGCTCTCCCAGGACACCGTTCTCACACTGTACATCTTCCACATTCACTGCTCTAATATCCACCTCCCCCAAATTTGACCACCTAGGCCATCCAGAACCACATTACGATGCCAAATTCAGATGTGAATCCTTAGTCTTAAGACAGGGTCACTTTAGCATATGCCTGGATAGCTCACCTTTTTAAAAATGAATCCTATAGCTGATTCCACTCCCCATAAACATACATACTACTTGTAGACTCCTGTTGAATACCTGTAGGGAAGCAACTAGGCAATGTATGATTTACTCATACCTAAGCAAAACATTCAGAGTTTAGTGATTTCAGGACTACAAATAAATGCTAATTTTTCCTGCCAAATAAAATGTAATCATTAAATTATCATGCTGGTGTTAGCTATTTGTAGTGGAAAAAAAAAAAAAAGAAACTGTCTATTTTTCCCCTCAAGGCCATATTATATTTGAATGTTTCCTGCTTAATAGCTGCACCTGCTGGTAAGGACAAAGCCTGCACTATAACTTGATTTTGTAAATAACTTACTGTGATAGGCCAAGACTTTGTGCCATACCTAACGGGCAGATTGCATCCTTTTCCTTTGATTTCTTTCCCTTTTATACCATTATAGAAGAAAGGCCTGTACTATTGTGTGTACTAGCTTAAACCCATTATTTTTTTAGGTTTATTCTACTGCTTGAAATTATTTCTGTTGTCATCTCAACCATTGTCAGGAGGATTTGTTTTTGTAATTTACGGTGAGTTTGCTAAGTGAAGATGTCAGCTTTCTCAAATACATAGTTGACTTTATTATTTGCAGTGTTAAGGCAATGTAGTCATTACTTTAGCAAAGTTTATCAAGAAATAAAGGGGCAGAATTTCAGAAACAAATAAAAGAAACAGCTGTGCCCAAATTAATTTTAGAGACATATTAAATAGACTATCTTCTCTGAAATATAAAGAATTTCTTTGGTCTTTGACATAAGGGAAGTCCAAGACAGAAAACCAGAAACACTCTTAGGAAAACATGGAAGACACATAAAATTTACCATCTAATTTTTTTTAGCATAGTAATAGATTAGGAACCCACAGCATTGGGAGTACAGTTTACACATTTATACTACCTTAAGAGTTCTGGGGAACTGAAGGATCATGTGGAAGGGTCCTTAAATGAAATACCATTGAATTTTGTATTGTTTGTTTTCATTTTTCAAATGAATTCTGCATTTTTTATTCCTTGTGCTCATATCTAAAACTATTATAATTGTTTTCATATGATTCTGTTTTCCTGTCTCAAAAAAAATGCCAAAGCCAATTCTAAATAAAGAAAAATGGAATGTGAACGCTGAATTCACATCTCTGTTTTGATTTTTAATTGTTCCCTCACTGAGGGCATCTGGGGAGGCGATAACATCTAGACACTGAAAGCTTGGCTAGCACATGTACGCCATGTGACTATATTCTGGGTAGCTGTGGTCCTGCTGGCAGGAAGGCATCCGCATTTACTTAGCACTCACTTAGTGAGGGTGTCCTGTTGCCAGACGCCATCTTGCTGCTCTTGGGTGTGTCAGGCATGTGAATGGATATATGGAGGGAAGAACAAACTCTGTAATCCTTGCCCTCAGACTCTGTCTTTGGCCTATTACTCACTTCCTAATAATTAATTTCACTATTACGGCAAACTCACAGGATCACATTATGATTTTCATGGACTCTAGGCTTTTCCATCGTCATGGTCCCTTCTTCCATAGAACAAAATATTCAAAATTATATTTTACAGCTATGTTGGTATAAAGATGAATAGTATATATTTTCCTCCTGAATTGTAAAATAATAAAACCATTTTCTTGGACACCTAGAAGTATCATGGACCCTGGGCACTGCGCCTTCTATACTTAATGGATTATACCTATCAAATAAATGCCTATTAACTTTCAAATCTATAAATGGCAATAGCCAAACGCTATGTCGTGCCTTAGCTCGAATGTGAATGCCTGGGTTGCCATATACCAAATGGAAACTTTCTACTTACTCGTGTTACCATTAATTTCATTTCATCAAAACCAAATTCACAATTATCCCTAAGCTGGCTCCACATTCAGCATGAATATTTCCATCATTGGTTTCATCTTTTTCCCATTTTTCCGAAAGGAAGAACTTGGCAGTAATCCTGACCGTCTGCTTTTCCTCATAAGTTATATTGAGTGTTCAACTGAACCAGCCATCTTTTCTTCCCTCAACATACAATCACTTGGCACCACCCTTTGCAAGAGTTTAAATGCTTCCCATCTGAATTGCAGCACAGGCTTTCTAAGTGGTATTTCTGAACTTTTTCCTACTGTAGGTATTCTGCATATTGTACAAGTTGAGTAAATTATCCTAAAATTTACTTCTCATTTTCCTTGCAAGGATCTCCAATGTGAATAATTTAAAAACTACATATCCCTAATTTTGAAACCTCTAAAACCTGACCTCATTAACCTTTTTCTCTCAATTCCTCTAAGGAAGGTATCTCCTGAACTGCAGTACACTCATGGCCATCTACACAGAAGAGCATGCTCCTGTACTCTTACCTTGGACTGTCCTCTCCCATCCTTCAAAGCTTCTTGAAATTTCCAAATCAGCATTCAGTCTTGTGCCCTCCAGAAGGTCATCTCCATGTATTTCAGCTAATAAGATCCTTTCCTTCTCTAAATTCTAGTGCATTTTCGATATATACTATTACTTCTCATTTAGCCCATTTTTATTTCTGCTCATTTCCTAAGTGGTACTCTCATCTCTATTATTCCTCATTCATTTTTTTTATGTTCTCTACAGTGCCTAGAACAGTACTAAATATGGTGACAAGTGCTTAAAATTATTTCTAAATGGATAAATATGTTTTATTTTTACTAAAAATAAAACAGTGAAAGATTGTCTGAAATATTTGTAGGCTCTGAAAATATGTAAAATGGAAATAGTATTACTGGTATTGGGTTTTTTTTTTCTTAATCCATATGTAATAATATGTGGCAAGTTTACAAAAATATTCATCTGGATAGATTATGTGCTAGCATGTTATAATAAAGAATCAGTAATTTGTTAGTCACTTGTTATAGAAGGTCATCTGAAATGATTTTAAGGAAAAAAATCTGTTGACTCAATTTCAATTGTACCACATGTATTTTACTGAACACTACTTATGTGTCAGCCCATTGCTCATTGTGCTGGGAATAGAGATGAGAAGAAGGCAAGTTGCCTCCTCTTAAAGTCACAGGGAAGAGAAAGACACACAGTGCCAGATAATATTAAATTTTGTGAAGGAAATATAATAGGGTGAAGTCACAAACAGTGATTGTGGAGAATGTGGGAATAGATTTAATGATACTGGAAATACCCTCTATGTAGATTTAGAGGTCTAAATGACAAGGGAAAAAAAAAAGAGCAGCCCTGTGAACACCTGCAGACGAAAATAAAAGAGCTGCCCTGTAAACACTTGATTCCTGATGGAATCAAAAGGCCAAATTTCCTGAGGTAGAAATACACTTGATGTGATAAGGACTCAGAAGGAGGGCTGGTATGGTTGGAGAAAAGTTAACTAGAGAAATGACTGGATCCAAGGGTTCCACCATGTCACCAGGATTCATCTCTTCCACTCCATTTTTGGGCTCTGCCTGACTTCATGTGGCCTCTTTCTCAGCCAAGTTTTCTCCCTGTCAATACCAGATGTTCTCCAGCTGCTCCGGGCTTACATGTTTCACAGTTTAAAATCCCAATTTCTATGTTAATTTTCCCCTAAAGAGTCTCTGTGAGACTGTTCTGGGAATAAGTGTCTACCCCTGCACCAAACATGATGCCCTGCAAGTGGGGATATATTGATTGAACATCAAACACCAGGGACCTACTGGCTGGCGAGGAAAATAGGCTTCTTGGTTTATAGCTCTGCCAGAACCACAGGCAATTGGGAGAGGAATCTTCCCAAAGGAAAAGAGTGCAAGAATAGCAAAAAAACAGTTGGCCCTGCACATTTGGTGAAAACAATTGAATAATAGCCAGTGTATTCTGGGCTCAGGATTACAAAAACAAAATAGAAGCTCAATTTTCATAAGAGGTCCATTTAAGTCACATTTATTCAAACATGGGTAAATACTTACTCATCATGAACTTTGAAAGGTGGTCATTATATTAATAATCTTGTTGTCTTTAGATGTGGAATGGACACAAACCAATCCAAGGTCCACAGGATGGAGGAATAGAATATGGATTAGAGTGGACTTACTGATATTCTATTCATGAACTATTGTGATTAGAAATCGAAGAAAATGTGGCATTGGTGTGGAGAAAGTGGCCATGGTGGCTGCTGGGTGTGGGGAATGGGAGGAAGAGATAAGATGTGGAGGCATTTTCGGGACTTGGAGTTGTCCTGGATGGTGCTGCAGGGACAATTACCGGACATTGTATGTCCTCCCATGGCCCCCTGGATGGAACGTGGGAGAGTGTGGGCTACGATGTGGACCATTGACCATGAGGTGCAGCAATGCTCAGAGATGTATTCACCAAATGCAATGAATGTGTCATGATGATGGAGGAGAATGTTGTTATGGGGGGAGTAGTGGGGTGAGGGGGTGGGGGTATATGGGGACCTCATTTTTTTTTTAATGTAATATTCAAAAATGAATTTAAAAGATAAATACATTTTTAAAATCCTGTTGTCTTTTCAGAAGAATAGTACATTAAAAGTTTTATGGTTTATCATCATCTTCCAGTTTGATTAGTAGATCATGCTGGGAGAACTACTTTTCCTCTCATTTTGGCCTTCTCCGGTGCATAGAAAGATGACCTGTAATTTCCTTTATTACTGAGGTAGCCTAAGATAGTGAGGAAGTGTTCAGACTCTAGAGATAAACTGCCTTGATTCATTTCTTCATTCTGCCTCTTAGTATCCATGTGACTTTGGGCAAAATACTTCACCTGTCTGTGCCTTAGTCCCCACTTCAGTAAATAGGAATAATGACAGTACCTATGTCATAGCATTTATTTTGAAGATTAAATGAGTTAATATGTATAAAGACCTCAGAACATGACCTGGCACATAGTAAGGACTCAATAAATATTTATCATTATAATTATTACTAATTTGAAAAATCATTGAAAAATGTAATGCTGCATATAAAATGTAAATACCCTAAGGAGTGTTATAAAATCTATGGACTTAGTTTGAGATTGTTAATGTTTCAGTGTTTTAAGTTTTTCTCACTTTTATAAAACAATAAAAAAGGGTTTAGCTCTAACCGGAATGCTCAGAATCTTTTTGTGGCCAAAATAAAATATAGAATATTGTTTGGCAGATTTGAAGCCCATAAAGACAACTGTCACTGAGAAGCAAAATTTATTTTGAATGGGAAGTTTAATAATGCTTTTGCTATTAGACGTGATATATTAGAATATGGTTCCAAAACTTCTAAACAACAATAACACAAAGGCACAAGGACATAATGCGAAAGGTACTATCTGTTGATAGTACAGAAGGATAGGAGTTGGAAATGTCCTATGATGCAATGAAACATATTTTATTTAAAAACTCTAAGTTGTCAATTCTACCTTTACACCTGATGCTGTGGTCTCTTTTATGAGTTTGCTTGTATTTCTTAACTGAGAACAGATAACTTTTTAGGAATATGCATGACACATCAATATGCCTTGACCCTATTCTTTCAACACACTATGTTAAAATATGAAACCAGTGTTAGCCCAGTAAAAGAGGATCCTCTAATTTACTAAACAGCTTACTTTCCTTAGAAAGAAGTTAATACAAACACATGATAGCAATTGAATTATTCTTATGAAAGCATAATTTCTTATTGAGCATTTCATTGACTCATTGATCCATGCATTTGTTCCTATATAGCTTTGGAACATATCCATTTGTTTGGCACAAAATAGATCTCAAATAAATGAAAAAATGAGAAAGGTATTAATAAGAATAAAAATAGGTAGTTGATAAGTAGTAAGGTCATTGGCAAATTCTGTTCTGATTATGCAACTGGCTTTTGATATATGCTATTATTTCTCATCTCCCATCCAGTGCATCAAGTTAGGGAGCATCACCCCCATTTTCAGATGAGAAAATTGAGGCTCAGACAAAACTTATACCAAAACCAACAGCTAATCTATGATTGAGTCACCTTTCATATCTGGGTCTGCACAAAACCAAACTCATTTCTTTGACCACAACCTGTGCTGCCTCCTCATAATTAATAGCATTATTGCTGATGCCACTATTTTCCCCACCAATCTTCACTTTCAGTATCCTTTGCAATCTACCAGAGACTGGATACACCTGTGAAATTATTTCCCGTGTATTTTTGCATTTTCCTACTTATCATAATTGAAAAAATAAGACTTCCATGCCAGCAAATTTTGCGGCCAATTCTTATTTTTAATTTCAAGAAAATTTCCTTTATATGCCCTACTGTTCCTCCCTCAACTACTTTTCTCCACCAGAATAAATAAATAAATAGGGAAAAAATCAAGTTTACAGTAATGTCGAGGATCCTTGACTCTTTACTAATATTGACAGGGGACAGAATTGAACTTTAAATTTGTGTTTCCAAATAAACATCTAGTTATAAGGACTACATTGAAAGGAAACTAATGAAATTCCAAGGTGCTCTGGGGTGGCTGTTTTATTCTGATCGTTGGTAGATTGCACTATTGACCAAATGTCAGACACAGAGCGATACAATGATTGAATAAAAGTGTATACATAATCGGAGCAGAGAACTTTGCCAGGACCAGCTCTGTCGCCTTTCTCATAATACTAAAGGAAATTCTTTTTTCTTTCCTCCTCTCTGAGTGCAAATAATTTTTTTTTTCTCTCTGGGCCCCCTCCCTCTTTTATTGGTGCCCCCAGATAAAATAATGCAAGGTGCCTTAGCCAGAGATGCTGATGAAATATTTTCAGCCTAGATATTAATCTGTTATCAGTTCTGTAGGTGTGAAATGTGATGAAGATGACAGAGAATCATGCTCTGCAGGCCTCAAGTAATTTGCACCAAAGATATTTAGATCTATCTTTGGACACTGCAGATCAGTTATTATGGGAGGGGAAAAGCCCTTGGGGAGTCTACCTTGAAACATATTTCAAATGCCAGGGGAGTTGCATGAAAATTGGGTAATGAATGAAACTCTGATTGCAGAAAAATCACTTTGGAATGTGGCTGCTGCAGCACAGGGCTGCTCTGTGTAAACCTTAACTGCTTAACAACATGGACTGAGTAGTGGGGATTCTATAATGCATTCTGATACTACTCTCTACCCTTACCTCTCTTGTACCATTCAGTGTGGGGAAGAATAAATATTTGTCACACAACCTCATGGTTATATATTTTTTCTTTAATTGAAAAAGTGACCATGGTGGGTTCATAATTTACGAGAGCCTGTAGATTGCTTATGATAAGTTCACCAAAGAAATTTTATCTTCTTTATGCCTACAGCTCTGCATAAATCAAACATTGTTTCTTAAACTCCATAGGTATTTCTGGATGCCTATAAATTAAGCCAAGTTCTAGACAAGACTGAGCTTCCCATTCCTAATAATCAAGCTGCGATCAAGATACATTATAAATGCTTCCTTTTAGAAAACTTCTCTGAAATAGCCAGAAATGCTTTACCAAGTTGACGGAGCTGGCAATACTCTCATTCCCAGTTCTAACTGAGGGATTTAGCTTAGGACCGAGTCCACGCTTGCTTATGACACGAAGGTGTAAATTATGAAAGTAAATATGGGGCCAGAATCCTGAAAGTAGCTACTCATAGAGATTACATTAATTTTCATTATAGATAGGAATCTGTCTATATCAACCCCTAAAATTCTACTGTTTAGAGTGAAAATAAAATATCTTTAGGAATCTAAATAAACTCAAACAAATCCATCCATTTACAAGGTCTAAGAATGGCCTCTTATTTGAAGCTGACTCCTAAGTGGAATTTATCCTTTCTCTCTTTGTACTCGATTTACATATGTACATGTTTCTCTCAACCCTTAGCAGATTTATTAAATATTTACTTACATGACTGTTTATCTCTTTTAGTGTGGAACCTCTACAAGGGTAAAAAGTGCATCCTGGATCCGTTGTGTAGTTCATGCCTAACAAGTGTTTATAAAATGAGCACAGAATGAAGGAAAGGAGGAAGGAAGGGAGCAAGTAAGGGAAGGGGGAGCGGAGAGAGGGAAGGGAGAAAATGAAGGAAGGTTGTCTGAGTTCCTTTAGGCAAGTAGGCTGATGTGTAAGAAAATCACCAGTAAGTGGAAAACAGGCTTCCCTCTTGGCTTGTTTTGCATGTTAGAAATGGGCCAAAAGCAAAAGCAGAAAACAAGGGAGACTCTCTAAAATCATTTTCATCTGCTGTGGACTCAAGTGGAATGAAAACCGCCTGAAGTCGAAACACCCTCTTCTTTCCACCTGCCCCAGAAGCTCATCTACCAGGTAATGCCAGAACCAAAGAGATTAACTCCAGCCTTGGGGGTATGTAAGCCAGGTGAAAGCTGGCAAAGTGAATTCCATAATGAATGTCACTTCCGACTTTGAAAATTCAGATCTAAGTCACTTTATTCCAATATTCAAACGGTGCATAGATGGTCCCCAGCTGCACCCTTGACTCCATTGTCCTCCAAGGTCATAGCCATTACCTGAAATATCTGTCCCAGTTAGAACAAACATGTACCAGAATCTCTCAAGCATTTTAGACTCTGGACATCAGTGAAGAAAAAAGATCCTCACCTCAACAATCAACTTGCAGGTATCTTCAAGACAACTGCATTCCCCATTAATATATATTAATTTTGTTATATCAGAATCTTTAGAAAAATAAATCTAATCACTAAATGACACATTTGTAAAACAGAAGCCTGGTGCCACTAGCATACATTCTGCTCTCTTCCCTCCATAGCCCTGCTCTCTACCATTTCAGGGTGTGAAATTCGGTTAGGACTTGTTTATTATTCATTGACTCTTCCATTATATGCTTCTGTCTGAAAATGAGTGCCCATGCAGTTTGATACCAGAAAGAAAAATATGGGTCATGACCATATAAGAGAAAATAAGTGTTTACTTTGAATCCACATCGAACCAGCCTTGAATTCACCATCAGGGAATTCATTCTGACTCTAGTAACCTTCCCTCCAAATTTCACTCTGTCTTTCCACCATCTTGGCCCTCACTCCCTAGGTCCCCTTTACATCCTGGCAGGAGACCACAGGGTCCAGAGGACATTGTCACTCTCACCTGGAAGGCAATGGAGGCTCCTTGCCTTAGGAGTTGGAGTATGCTTGAGGATTTCACATCCTTCAAAATGGGGCATCTGTAAGAAACAAACATTGGTTTTGTTATCAAAGTATACTATGCAATATTTCATAATAAAACTTTGATGTAATATTATACCAAAAAATGCCCATCCCACCAGAGGTGAAGAATGAAGAAGTTAGGGTTGAGTGAAGGCAATTTTAAATTTTGCTGAAATTTTTGAAAAAGGCAATTTTTTATAATTCAGAATTTGAGAGTGGAAGTGGGGAGCAGCTAGAGAGTTTTAATTCCCAGAGGGCAAGGTCTAATGCTGGTTTCCTTATCAGCTGTAATAGCACACAACTGGGACTTTAAAGAAATGTTTTATATAGATGAGGATGAAAATGATGACAGAGGAGACTACTGGAATTAATCCTCAGGGGGAAATAGGGTGAAACACACACATACACACAAAACAAGAACCAAATTTTTCTGAGCAAGTATCATTGAAGCCCCATCAGTTTTTGTTGTCTTTCTAAAGAATATACTAAATATCAGTTCCTTGGGGGGGGGAATTTTACACTCATCACTCTAGTATGAGAGGATTTTTTAAAAATGATTTATGAGTATAGACTTTTTAATTTTTTGAAGTTTATAAATGAAAAATTGACACTGGAGCACAACATTTGAGAGCCAAATATATACTTTTTACAGTGATTTGATGTTTCTTTGAAATAAAGACCCCTCATACTTTTAGAGATGAAGGATAACTCCATGGAATATAGGGAATCAAGAAGCCTTTAGTTGTGTGTAAAATTTATTGCATCATAAATCAAGATTCATAACACCCAGGATAAATTATATGCTAAAATACATCTTATATTTGTTTTCTAATAAGAGATATAGTCTATGTAGTAGGATAATATTTTGATATATTAATTAAAATGGTTTTTCTTTACTTCCTATCTTATCCATTCATAAACAATTAGAGTTTTCCATGCTTTCTGCTATGAGAAAGGATGATACAGCAACCTGACAACAAAACCAAAGTAAATTGTTAGATTTATGTTTCAAACTCCAGGGCTTTTACACAGACAAAAGATATGAAAGAATGTATGGAAAGGAAAATAATCTCTTCCTGGTCTCCAGCATTATTTGAGACAAGATAAATATATTGCACATTGGTTAGATAGAAAAATCTGAAAAAGTAAAAGAAAACCTAGGTGTCCCTAAGTTCTTGAGGAAATAACTCTGTTCTACTTCTGCACAAAAGAATCCCTGTGGAGAAAAAGAGATAAATCCCAAATAATGTTGGCTGAGTTTCCTGTTCCCAAGTAGCTTACAAGAGCCCCAGGTGTCCCCATGCTTAGACTGGGGGGCTGAGAGGAATGAACCGTGGAACACTCTGCCTGAGGTGTCTTGGCAGAAAGAACTAAGATGACCTTCCTGAGTTTTCTGCAGCCGCTGAGGGATTTCTGCAGTAGGAGGTTGACCATGACACCAAGAGCAATGCAGAAGTGACCTGGAGTGCTGGCAGACCTGGAGAAGTACTGTGCCCAGGATAAAGAAAACGTGGGAGTGAGCTGCAAGAGCACTGAATGAGAGACCAGACCAGAAGAGTGTTGTGTCAGTCATTGCCAGAGCATATAGTGATGACAGCCACGCCAGGGTGCATGCCATGTACACTGACCCCCATACCATGTAGGCACAAAAGCCCCTCAGAAATTCTTAGACATACCTACAAGGAACAAAAGGAAGAGGCCAGGATTGAGCTGAGGTGGGAAGGAACCCTGGCACTTTCAATTTATCTTTCTACCACCAAGAAAGCAAACTATGCAAAGTTCTTGATGGAAGGCATGCGTATTGTATTCAAGACTCAGGGTGGAGGATAGAGTGGCTGGAGCAAAGTGAGTAAGGAGAGCAGTAGGACAGGAGGTTGGAAAGGAAATAATGATGAGCCTGTGTGGGAGCTTTGCGCCGTTATACATTTTTGGTTTTTATTCAAGTGCTAAGGGAAGCTATTGGAGAGTTTTAAGAAGAGTTGCTAGACAATTTCCACTGTTATTTAATGCAATTCCTTTGGCTAAGACGTTATAGAATGACTTAAGAGATGGGAAACGGACTTGGCTCAGTGGTTAGGGTGTCCGTCTACCACATGGGAGGTCCACGGTTCAAACCCCGGGCCTCCTTGACCTGTGTGGAGCTGGCCCTTGTGCAGTGCTCATGCAAGCAAGGAGTGCCCTGCCACGCAGGGGTGTCCCCCGCGTAGGGGAGCCCCACGCGCAAGGAGTGCGCCCGGTAAGGAGAGCTGCCTAGGAATGGCACCGCCCACACTTCTGGTGCCGCTGAGGACAACAGAAGCGGACAAAGAAACAAGAGGCAGCAAATAGACACAGAGAACAGACGACTGGGGGAGGGGAGGGAATTAAAAATAAATAAATAAATCTTTAAAAAAAAAAAAAAGAATGACTTAAGAGAAGTATAGAAGCTGGGAGATTAAAGAGAAAGCTATTGCAATGTTGCAGGTAAGAATTATATTGGCTTTGATTAAAATGGTAGTTATGGAAGTGGTGAGATTGTGGTCAGATACTGGATATCTTTTAAAGGTAGAAACTTTTAAAGGCAGACTGGTTGATGGATGGGTAAGAATGACTAGTAAGTTTGAGGGATAAGCCAACAGAAGTATGAAGTGGCTATTCTCCAAAATGGTAAAGGACTGAACTCTGAGACACTCCAAGGCTATGGCATTGAGATGTTAAAGAAGAATCAGGAAAGGAGACTGAAAAGGAACACCCTGAGGTGACAGAAAATGAAAAGTATTTAAAGAAAGAGAAAATTTCAAAGTTCAATTGTCTTAAATATGGCTACCATCAAAAAAGATGAGGCCTGAAAATTAAACCCTGGATTTAGCAATGTGGTGGTCATTATTGACATTAAAAAGGATACTCTTGATGGAATAGAGCATACCAAAATTAAAGGAAAGGACTCATGAGAGATATGTAGTAAAGGAACTGGAGACTGGTTTAAAAAACACACACACACACACAATTATCTTGATGGATTGTAATGTAAATGGAAGAAAAGAGAAGGGATGATAGCTGGAGAGCAAAGTGGGGTCAAAAAGTGCTTTTATTTTTAATGGGAAAAATAACAACATGTATAGAGAGAAAAATTAGTTGATGCAGGCAATGGAAGGGAGACTTTTCAGACTGATGACCTTGAGTAAGCAAGAAGGCATGGGATTTATGGCACAAGAAGAGGTCTGGTCTTAGCTAGGAGCAGTAACAGTTCATCCATGTAACCATGGAGATGGCAGACAGATACCGATAGAGCTTGGTGAAATTCTTCTCACTGCTTCTATTTCCTTAGTGAAGCAAGATAGATCATTGGCAAGAGTTAAGATGGGGTTGTGTGCAATTTTTCATATATTTTGTAGTGTAGGATACAGTCCTTTGTGTATGGTTACAGCAGCTGATTTGTAATATGAGCTAGAATTCTTCAATCTATTAATAGCACTTAGTAACACAGCATTAAGATACCATCAAAGCAAATCAGAATCTATATCCCATGAAATTTCATTTATTCATTAATTTCACAAACATTAAATGATCCCTACTAAATACAAACTCTCCTCTGCTGTTTCAGAAGGAAGTATAAAAACTAAAATATAGAGAAGACTGAAAAATAATTTCCTGGAGACCAACTTGAATCGAAAAAATTAAATTTCCCAAAGTAGGTAACTTTCTAAGAAAAAAGATAGGCAAGCACAATTGAGTTTTCCATGGACATAGGTAGACAGGACTTAATATTTATACTTCTTTTAAGAGACAAATTTGTTTGATTTGTAATTAGTTTTTAGTAGGAACCCTTAGCCATAAGGGCCAAGAGATGAAAGAGGCAACTAGAGAGAGATGAAACATGGGGTAGCGTAAAGAGCATCCCATTGTAATCAGAAGACCAGAAACTGGTCCCAGATCCATCTTTTAAATTGCTATGTGTCCTTGGTCAGTTTACTCCATCTCTTAAGCCTCAGTGCCCCTGTCTGAAAAATGAATGGATTAATAATACCCAATTTTGCAGTCTTTATGATGCCCAAATAAGATTCTGAATATAAAATTCCCAGGAAAATTATTATATCATTTTAGTAGTTTAAAACTGTTTTTATAGTAAACTTTGGTTTTGATTTAGTTTTTTCCTTTATGTGCATTTTTTCAGACTTTTCTTATATATGATAACACATTTTAAACTACTATATAACTACAAAATCAAAATAATAAAATATTTCATTATTGCCAACATTTGTTTCTGATAAATTACTTTATGATAAAAATACTGACTTTTTTCTCCCTTCCAAAAACAAATGGAAGTCTTAATGACTAGCTAAGATCTTGAAAATTATACTTCCAACTAGGTGCAAATTTTCATGTGGCAGTATTTGATTTGGTTTATATACCTGTATGAACAATAGATCTGTCATTAGGGCCTACCTATTTTAAA
Organism: Dasypus novemcinctus; assembly: GCF_030445035.2. NCBI lineage: Eukaryota > Metazoa > Chordata > Mammalia > Cingulata > Dasypodidae > Dasypus > Dasypus novemcinctus. Next base: position 38,648,695 of record NC_080692.1, on the reverse strand, counting down.
AGCAGTTTTTAAACTTTTAAAACCCTTACTTAGATGATCTCTGAAAAATGCCTTCTACACTCTGAGGAAATAAAATGCAGACATGTTCACATTCATGAGACAATAGCTTTGACTGAATGCAATAAAATGAAATCTGCTCTTTCAGTTTTTCTTTCAAAAGAAAAATTACATAAATAATACATTTGGGCCTTGCAATACCAAACAAGCACAATAGCTACTTTACAGCTTTCATCAGTATGAAGGCCATCTTTTTCATTTTATTATGGAACTATTAATACGATAGCATCAACTCTGATTGGTTGTAAGGCTCCAGACTGAAGGCATCATTCTATATGTCAATGGACGTACTAATATCACAGGAATGTGGGATGGTACCAGCCCAATGACTGGTGAACTGATCAAATCTGAAGAAAAAAATAAATAAAACTCAAACTTCAAATGTGGGGGGGTTGACTTTTTATGCTAATTCATATAAGACCTATCATCATGCATGACCCCCAAACTCTCTCGAGAATCTTTTAAATAATGTAAGAATAACCGAAGATTTTAGATATAGATGACCCTTCCTCATTCAGTTTTTGGAATGCCTTTGGATATATGTCTATCCCAATTAGTCTTCCATTAGTTTGTGTCAGAGGTATTAATTTTTAAAAAGGTAATACTTGATTAAGTATATTTTTCTACTTATTTTCAGTTCAGGGAAGAAAGATTTGTTTGAAGGGGTGAAAATAATAGCAAAATTAGACTTTCTGATAATTCGTGCATTTAAACTATGCTTCCTTTTGTGGTCTCTGTCCCGAAACAACAGATAATTGAGAACTGGCTATAACTGACATATTGAGGTTTTCTTGAAAGCAAATAGAAGGAAAGAGTTAAACAGTAGTTTCACCCTCAAGACAAAAAAAAAAAAAAAAAAAAGCACATGGCAGGTAGCTTTTAAAATACAGGTTTAAAAGCATTTACGCATTTACTTACTTGGGATAAATACAGTGCTGTGAAGAGAATTCAAAGAAAATTCAAAGCAACCTATGGATAACAGCCTTATTTTATATAAATTTAGCATAACATGGTTTACTTTCCCATGCAGGGGAGTTAAACAAGTTAGTATAACCTATGATTTCTTAGCATTCTTGTTGCTGTTTTAAAGAAAATTCAGTTTTAGGTTTTTTCCCACCTAAAAGTCACTTTTAATGACCCTCCATATAATTAAATCTAATCTTCTTTTACTATTGGGACATAAAAATAAAAGAAAAAAAACAAAACTATAGAATGTGATATGGAACATTCCAGGTCAATGGAAAGTGAGTCAAAAAGTATCTACCAATCTATTTGACCTGAACAAATAGTACTTACTTTGCAGCTTCACTAGGTTACGGGCCTGTACAGGTTTTTCTGAGTACAGATTCTAAAATCAGATTGTTCCTTATTAGCTGTAGATTTTGTTCAAGTCAATTAATCTTTCAGTGCCTCAATTTTCTCCTCTATAAAAAGGGGATAATTATAGTACCTACTTCATAATGTTCTTGTGAGGTTTAAATGATATAATACATGTATATACTTATGTTTAAAATATAGTCAGTATCAAATATTTGCATTTGCTTTTTTAACAAGTGAATTAAAACATTGGTAAGTGCCTTTTAATTTAATTTTTAATTTTTATCCCCTTGGAGACTACACATAAAATATTCATTTATCTTCAATTTCAGTTTGGTAATATATGCTTGGCAATTAAGAACTTGATGTGCTAAAAGATAAATGTATTTAGGTTAAATGTTAGTGCTTTGAATAAAGCCTACTTTGCAGGAATCATGTTATACTTCTTACTCTTTGAAAGAGATGAAGCAAACCCCTAGGTTTTAGGGCTTCGAAAATGTCAGTGTGTCCCTACCCTCTTCAATAATATTGCAGACATTAAGAACTCCTCCTTAATTTTAATGTTCAAACACAAAATGCTAAGCACTTAAAGGATTCTCAGCTTATTCATCACTCATTGCATTGATATCACTAATTTGGTCAAGCTAATTCTAAGACTTGGCCCTACTGTGGGATACTCGTAATTAAGAACCTTTAATGGGCCTAGCATTTCCAATATTGATGTCAACCATGAAGATTAACCTAAGTTTTCACACTTTCTGTTTATCTCATTTACTTAGCCCTTCCAAATAAAATCACCCTCTTTATAGAAAGAGAAGTGAATCTTTATGAATTCACCTGCATATAAAAATAAAACCTATGAATATTTGCCACAGGAGAATGGTATGAAACTAGCACCTGTGAAAATGGTGTGCGTTTAAAATAATGTAACCTCTATCTCAAGTGCAACATGTTTTTATCAGTATCTATATCATTTTCTAATGATCATATTAATTTTAAATTATTTTAATTATAATTAAAAGAATTAAATTATAGGGTAATAGAACTGCCAAAAAGATAGGATAGGAATTGGAAATAAATCAGAGTAGGAGCCAAAAGATGTGGTTTTGTTTAAGACATTCAACCGTTCTGAGAATGAAATAGCTGATATGTTAAATGAATGGGTGGCTCTTTGAAATAGTTTTAATAGTTCAAGAATCCCAATAGCATTTTACTTGTCATGGCATAATTCTGAACAAGTATCTGAAGTATTAGTTCCTTTGCCTATAGCTAGAATTGTATCAACTTGTGATAACTTTGGTTATATTATGCTAAATAGAAATGGTGATTGAAACCTAGATTTCTTTGATTAATTTTAAATGGAAGCAACTTAAAACGTAATTTGCATGACTTAAAACATAATTTGTTTTATAGGAAAACCCATAGTACATAGATTGGGTTTAAGAAGAGGGCCGCAGGAACTTAGAAAAAAATCAAAGGAATATTACATTGGTGTTTAAAAAAAAGGTTTAGAATCCTGGTGTGGCAGTTTGAGATTAATTATGAATTACAAAAAGAAAGGTTGTTTGTGAACTGGTCTGTTCCTCTGGGCATGATACCCTTTGATTGTATTAGATTCAGCTGAGATGTCTTTGATTAAATTATGTTCAGATTAGGGCTTTGATTCAACCACATCATTAGAGGAACTCAGTTTGAGTCCCTACCCCCTTTGTGGACTATAAAAATGGACATTCAATCAAGGAGACACACAGAAGCAGATACGCGAGAAAAGAGAGAAAGCTCCATAGCCACAAAAGAGGACATTGATCCTGCAGCCCTGGGAAGAGATGAGCCATTCATCTGATAGTTTGCAGCTGAAGAGATTAGAGCAGCTGAACCCTATACCAACGTACAGCTGAGATCAGAAGAAGCTGGGCACATGGAGCCTTAAGAGGAAATCAGAAGGCTGAACCCTCGCAGATAATGCCTGCCATCTTGCATCAACTTGTGGCAAAAGACTTTGGGTGAGAAAACACCTCCTGTGGTACCTAGAATTGGACTCTTTAGGACCTTGTAATTGTAAGCTTTTACCCCAAATAAATATCCTTTATAAAAACCAATAGATTTCTGGTACTTTGCATCAGCACCCCTTTGGCTGACTAATATACCTGGAGTGTGATTCTACGTTTCCTTCAAACCACATAAATCATAATAAATTATTGTTTGAATTTTCTATATGTGCTTTCTCAACTTAGTACATTCAAGCAAGCATAAGGCCCTTACTTCTTCTAAAAATGGTTATATCTGAAATTAGACAGATAAACAGAAATTATATTCCCCAACTAGGCATTATTCTGTATGAGACTATAACATAAAGGTTTTGCATGTATAAATTAATGATATTAATGTAATGTGTAGTTACTAGAGTTAGAATGATTATAGTCACATGCCACCTATGCATTCACAAAGCTGTATAAATATTCAACGAACAATTATCAATCCTGTAGGAGGTTTGACTGAGAAGGCCATCATGTAACTAACTACATATATGCTCTGTACTGAGTTGATGTACATTTTTGTCTTTCATTTTTCTATAAATCCTCACACTTGTAACTTCCATGATACCTATATAGTCAGACTTTATCTTATTACTATCCATGCTTATGTAAAATCATACTTATATAAAGAAAAACCTTTGCATAATCAAGTATCCTAACAAATCAGCTTTGGTAGGTTCATTAAGGTTATTTGAAGTAACAAAATATGGAACAAAATCTAAATGGTCAATGATGGTTAAGTAAACTATGGAGCAAACATTGAGTGGACTGTTTATCCATTTTAAAAAGAGTGTTTACAAAACAACGTGGTGAAACCTTTCCACACATAAAAAAAAGATGACAAAAATAAAACCCTAGAGTAGAGAGAGAAGTTAATCAACTGAATAAACCCATCAAGATGCCTAGACACCAACAAAAAATTACAAGCTAAGAAATAGGAAGACATGGCCCAGTCCAATGAACAGACTAAAAACCAGGAGGAGATGCAGAACATGAAACAACTAATCAGAGCTATCCAAACAATTATCATAAATCAATATAATGAAGTGAAGGAAGAGATTAAGGATATTAAGACACTGGGAGTACATAAGCATACATAAAAAGATAATGGATATGATGGTGACGAATGGCACAATCCAAGAAATCAAAAATATACTGGAAGCACATAACAGCAGATTTTAACAGGCAGAGGAAAGAATCAGCAATGTGAAAGACAGTACATCAGAAATCAGACAGCTAATATAACACAACAGATAGATAAAAAGATAGAAAAAATCCAGCAGGGACTTAGGGATTTGAATGACAACATGAAACACACAAATATATGCATTATATGCATCCCAAAGGGACAAAAGAAGGGAAAGAGGACAGAAAGTGTGTTGGACAAAATACTGGCTGAAAACCTCCCAACACTACTGAGGGACATGGATGTACATGTCCAGGAAGCACAGTACACCCCAAATAGTATAAATCCTAATGGGCCTAGTCCAACACGTTACTTGTCAAATTGTCCAATGCTCAAGACAAAGACAGAATACTGAAAGCAGCAAACGAAAAAAGATCCATCACATTCAAGGGAAGCTCGGTAAGATTAAGTGCTGATTTCCCATCTGGAACCATGGAGACAAGAAGACATAGTCAATGTGCTAAAAGAAAAAAATTCCAGCCAAGAATTCTCTCTCCAGTAAAGCTGGGATTCAAAAATGATGGAGAATTCAAAATATTCAGAGATAAACAGAAATTAAGAGAGTATGTCAATAAGAAACCTACCCTTCGAGAAATACTAAAGGAGCTTCTAAAGGTTGAAAGGAAAAGACAGGAGACAGAGAGCTGATGGAGAGTGTAAGAACAACTAAAAATATAAAAAGAGAAATAAAAACAGCATATGGCATACATAAACCTAAAGAAAATATAACTAATGTAAGTAATTGTTGACAGCAATAACAGTGAATGTTAATGGATCAAACTCACCAGTCAAGAGACACAGATTGGCCGAATGGATAAGTAAATATGATTCATTTTTATGCTGTCTAAAAGAAACCCACCTTAGATCGAGGGATGCAAGGAGGCTGAAAGTGAAAGTTTGGAAAATAATTTTACATGTAAACAATAAACAAAATAGAGTGGGCATTGCTATATTAATATTGGACAAAATAGACTTTAAATGCAAAACCTATTGTAAGAGAAAAAGGACACTATATATTAATAAAAGGGGTAATCTATCAAAAAGAAAGAATAATCATAAACATTTGTGTACCTAACCAGGGCAACACAAAATACATGAGGCAAACAGGGAAAACTAAGTAGAGAAATAGATGCCTCTACAAATATAGTAGGGGAATTAATACACCAGTATCACCATTAGACAGAACATCTTAACAGAGAATCAATAAAGAAACAAAGACTTTGAATAAAACATTAGAGGATCTGGACCTAATAGACATATACAGAATATTACACCCAAACACAGAGGGATATACAGTCTTCTTGAGTGCACATGGATCATTCTTCAGAATAGACAATATGGTAGGCCACAGACCAACTCTCAACAAATTCAGAAAGACTGAAATTATACAAAGTAATTTCTCTGACTACAATGGAATGAAACTGCAAATCAGCAAGGGGCAGAGAACCAGAATAGGCACAAACATTTGGAAATTAAACAACAAACTCTTAGACAAAAAGTGAGTCAAGAAGGAAATAGCAAAATAAATCAGTAACTATCTTGAAATGAATGAAAATGACAACACAACATATCAAATCTATGGGATGGAGCAAAAGCTGTACAGAGAGGGAAATTCACAGCCATAAAATGCCTATATCAGAAAAGAAGAAAGAGCTAAAATCAAAGACCTACCTGCACACCTGGCAGAATTAGAAAAAGAACAGCAAATTTATACCAAAGGAAGTAGAAAGAAGGAAATAACAAAGATTAGAGCAGAGGCAAATGAAATTGAAAATAAGAAAACACTAGATACAATAAACAAAACCAAAAGCTGATTCCTTAAGAAGATCAATAAAATTCACAAACCCTTAGCTAAACTAACAAAAAAAGAGAGAAGATGCAAATACATAAAATAAGAAACAAGGAAGCAAATATCACCATTGGCCCCACAGAAATAAAGAGTATCATAAGAGGATACTTTGAAAAATTGTATTCCAACAAGATGGATAATTTAGAGGAAATGGACAAATTCCTAGAAACACACAAGCAGCCTACATTGATGAAAGAAGATAAGGATGAACTCAACAGACCAATCACAAGTAAAAAGATAGAATTAGTCATCAAAAACTTCCCAACCAAGAACCAGGACCAGATGGCTTCACAGGTGAACTCTACCATATATTCCAGAAATAACTAACACAAATCCTGCTTAAACTCTTCTAAAAATAGAACTGGAGGGAATTGCCTAACTCATTCTATGATGCCAAAATCATCCTAATACTAAAGCCAAACAAAGATGCCATGAGAAAGAAAAACTATAAACCAATATCACTAATGAACCTAGATGCTAAAATCCTCAACAAAATACTTGCTAATTGTATTCCATAACACATTAAATGAATTGTGCACCATGACCAAGTGGGCTTCATCCCTGGTATGCAAGGATGGTTCAATGTAAGAAAATAAATCAATGTAATACACCACATAAACAGATTGAAAGAAAAAATTACATGATCATCTCTATAGGTGCAGAAAAAAATATTCAACAAAATACAGCACCTTTCGTGATAAAAACACTGCAAAAGACAGGAATAGAAAGAAACTTCCTCAATATCATAAAGGGTATATATGAAAAACCCACAGCTAACGTCAAATTCAAGGACGAAATCCTAAAAGCTTTCCCTCTAAGACTGGGAACAAGACAAGGATGCCCACTGTCACCATTCGTATTTAACATTGTTTTTTGTTTGTTTGTTTACTTACTAAGAATTTTATTATTTTTTTGTCTCTTTTTTTTAATGTTACATTAAAAAAATATGAGGTCCCCATATGCCCCCCACCCCCCTCACCCCACTCCTCCCCCATAACAAAAACCTCCTCCATCATCATGAGACATTTATGGCACTTGGTGAATATATCTCTGAGCACCGCTGCACCTCATGGTCAATGGTACACACCATAGCCCACACTCTCCCACAGTCCACCCAGTGGGACATAGGAAGACATACAATGTCTGGAACTGTCCCTGCAGCACCACCCAGGACAACTCCAACCGCCAAAATTGTCCCCACATCACATCTCTTCCTCCCACTCCCTACCGCCAACAGCCACACCAATGCCACATTTCCTTCGATTATTAATCACACTTTCTCCACACCAATGCCACATTTCCTTCGATTATTAATCACAATAGTTCATGAATAGAATATCAGTAAGTGCACTCTAATCCATATTCTATTCCTCCATCCTGTCGACCTTAGAATGGTTGTGTCCACTCCACATCTATATCAAGAATTGCTGGATCCAATTCTCCTGCTTTCAGTTGTAGGCGCTCTTGGCTCCCTGGTGTGGTGGTTGACCTTTTTCGCCTCTATGTTAGCTGAGTGGGGTAAGTCCAATAAACCAGAGTGTAGGAATTGCAAATCTGTTGAGGCTCAGAGCCTGGCTATCACATGGTCGGTCCAGAGATTCAGGTCCCCTGGGTATATATTAAACCCCAGCACCAACTACAGTTCTGGTAAAAGTAACAGGAGAGGTTTGTGAACAAAGATCACATCAGAGTCCAGCTCCATCACACAGAAACACAAACTCCAAAGTAGGGCCAACTGACATGGCACTAAACTCCATCTGCCATAACTATAGAACCTGTGGGTCTCTGTAGCCCTCAGAAGAACCAATACCTAGGGTTGTATCTACTTTATCTGTCTCTGGGGCTCTGCTCAGGCGTACATAAGAGCAACCCCTCTGATAACCTCCCGGCTCTTTTTGGAGACTCATAGCCAAATAATCTCATTTGTCCTTTCCATTTCCCCCTTTTATTCAGGTCAAAAAGCTTTTTTAACTCCTGATATTATATGTAGACTGAAATATTCTGCTGGTCTGAGTTGACTCTTTTATTCAAGATCATTTTCTAGTTACATCATCAGCTGGTACTTGGTAGTAATCCCATGGTGCCAGGGAGGCTCATCCCTGGGGGTCATGTCCCCTGGGGGCAAGGCAACACATTTATATGCTGAGTTTGGCTTCGGGACTGGCCACATTTGAGAAACATGGAGGCTCTCAGAAGGTAACTCTTAGGCACCCTGTAGCTCTAGGCCTTGTTCTTATTTCAGGTGCCCAGGCTCACAAGCATAGTCATTAGTATCAAGGGCTCATTGTTGGACATTCCTTCTTTTTTGGTCTTTGCCATTGCATTTGGGGGATTGTTGCTGTTCCTTTAGGGACTGTGATAGAGCTCCCCTGGCTAGGAACTCAGCACTCCCTCAGTTGTTGTTTTTAATTGGAACCACTGAAAATATCCAAACAGTTTTATGTACCCTGGATATATGCCCTGTAGAACTCCCTGCCAACCCTGTGCATTCACTCAAGCACATAGGCAAGAAAAAGATATAAAAGACTTCGAAATTTGAAAGGAAAAAATAAAAATTTCACTATTTGCAGATGACATGATCCTATGCATAGAAAGCCCTGAGAAATCTACAATAAAGCTTGTAGAGCTTGTAAATGAGTTCAGTAAAGTGTCAGGATATAAGAGCAATGTGGAAAAAAATCTGTAGTATTTCCGTAATCCAATAATGAGCAATCTGAGTAAGAAATCAAGAAAAAAATCCCATTTACAGTAGCAACTAAAAGAATCAAATACCTAGGAATAAATTTAACTAAAGATGTAAATTACTTATATGCAGAAAACAGCACAATAGTTAAAAGTAATCAAAGAAGACTTAAATTAATGGAAGAATATTCCCTGTTCATGGATAGGAAGATTAAACATCATTAAAATATCTATCCTACCCAAACTGATTTCCAGATTTAATGCAATCCCAATAAAAATTTCCACAGCATTTTTTACTGAATTGTAAAAGTTAACTATGAAATTTATTTGGAAGAGAAAGGGGCCCCAAATAGCCAAAGATATATTGAAAAATAAATATGAAATCAGAGGAATCACACTACCTGACTTTAAAATATACTACAAGGCTACTGTAGTCAAAACTGCACAGTATTGGCACAAGAGTAGACATAATGACCAATGGAACTGAATTGAGAGTTCTGATATAGATCACACATACACAGTCCCCTGATCTTTGACAAGGCCACTAAGCCCACTCAACTGGGAGAGAACGGCCTTTCCAACAAATGGTACTTGGAGAACTGGTTATCCATATCTAAAAAAATTAGAGAGGAATACCACCTCACACCTTATACAAAAACTAACTCAAGATGGATCAAAGATCTAAATTTAAGAGCCAAGACCATAAAGCTCCTAGAACACAATGTAGGGAACATAGACAGGATCTTGTATTAGGAAATGATTTTATGAACTTTAGACCCAAAGCACAAGCATTGAAAGAAAAAAGTAAATGGGATCTCCTCAGAATTAAAAAATTTGCACCTCAGAGGACTTTGTCAAGAAAGTGAAAAGGCAGCCTACTCAATGTGAGAAAATCATTGGTAACTATGTATCTGATAGGGGCCTAATAATCAGCATAAATAAGGAATCTTGCACCTCAAAAATAAAAAGACAAAAAACCCATTTAGAAAATGGACAAGTGATTTGAATAGACACTTCTCCAAAGAAGAAATACAAATGGCTACAAAGCACATGAAAAGATGTACAACATCACTAGGTATTAGGGAAATGCAAATCAAAACTACAATGAGATATCATTTTACACCCATTAGACTGGTGGCCATATTTAAAAAACAGAGGATTATAAGCACTGGAGAGGATGTAGAGGAATGGAAACACTTATCCACTGCTGGTAGTAATGTAGAATGATGCAGCCATTGTGGAGGACAGTTTGGCAGTTCCTCAGGAAGCTAACTATAGGACTATTATATGATCCAGCAATCCCACTGCTGGGTATATACCCAGGAGATTTGAAAGCAGGGACACAAACAGATATATGCACATCAAAGTTCATAGGAGCATTATTCAGTATTGTCAAAAGTTGGAAACAACCCAAATGTCCATCAACAGATGAATGGATAAACAAATTGTGGTACATATATATGATGGAATATTACTCAGCTGTAAGAAGGAATGCAGTATTAACACATGCGATAACGTGGATGAATCTTAAGACTTCATGTTGAGTGAAACAAGCCAGGCACTGGAGTACAAATATTACATGACCTCACCGATATGAATTAAGCAAATTGAGCAGGCTCACAGAGCTAGAGTCTGGAAGATAGGTTTACAGGAGACCAAAAGGTAGAAGGTTGCGAGTCAATGCCCACATGGGCAAAATATATGATAAAATGGAAGGGTGTAGCTGTGCAGTGGAAAGGCATAAATCAGTGCTGTAGTGATATTATCAGGTTGGACAGTGCTGGTCTGTGAGAGGGGTAGGGTAGGGAGTGTGGATTAGACTCTCCATAGAACTGGGGTGAGGCTTGGGGGAGGGAGCAGGTGATCTCTGGGAATTTGTGGGTATGTGGTTGAAACTACAATGCTGGGAATATTCTTTAGTCAAATATGGCAGGGGAGGCTTACTGGTTTAAGGTGTTGGGTGTGGGAGGCATGCAGGACAGGTCATATGTGGGGAAGGCTTCGTCTTGTAATAGTGTGTTGTATCAGGGAATGGAGATTTAAATAACGAGTGGGAAGGTGTTGTACTCCCATCCTGGGAAGCCCTGCTCTGATCTCAACTAGAGGGGCAGTAGTCTCTTGAGAGCATAGGCAGTGCCTAATAGGAAAGGATTGGCCAGATGTCAAGCCCTCAATGACGCTGCAAGTAACTATAAGTCTGGTCCTTCAAAGGGTTAATCTTGGTGGTTTCTGTGGGTCCTAAGGGGAGATGGAGGGAGGAATAGAATAGGTGGAACATGGGACATTTTTGGGGGCAATTGAATTGTTCTACATGATCCTGCAAGGATGAATACAGACCATGTCAAACTTCATCAAAATCTATAAAAGTGTATGGTCCAAAATGTAAACTACAATGTAAATCATTGACCATGGTTAGTAGCAGTGTTTCAGTATTTGTGCATCAGTTGTAACAAATGTACCATCCACATGTAATACCTTATTAAAAAGTAAAAGGAGGAAAGGGAGAATATTTGGTATATAAAGGAATCACCTATATTCTGTACATGACCTTTCTGTAACCTAAAGCTTCTTTGCAGACAAAATGAAAGAAAATAAGACATTGGCTGAATAAATGGAAGCAAATGTCACTGCACATATAAGACAACAGATTGTACAGTGATGAAAGGTTTAATGTTAAATTTTTAAAAATTTTATTTTTATATTATTTCAAACTTTTGAAAACTTTTCATATTTTATTCATTATTGTTAAAACCATCGTTATATATCATTTTCCTATTAATTGTATTTGGTTATTTTGTTGGCTTCAATCTTGAAGAAGTTTTGGATTACAAAAGGGTTGCAACTGTGATTGGGGGGGATCATTGGTGCAGGTTATCAGAGATGGGGAATGCACAGGAAGAAGTTCAACTTGGGCATACTGTTAAGGCATATGAATGTATTCAAGTGTTCATGGGGCATTGTCACAGAGGGTGGAGATCCACACAATAACCAAAGAAATATCAAATTCCCATCCTGGAGAGCTCTGCCACATTCTCTAATGGGACAACAAGAATACTCTGAGTATGGGGGCAGTGACTACTGAAAAAGAATGGACCATTCACTAGTCCTTGATTGTGATGATTGTATTTATGAACATTTACTTTTGAAATTGAAATTTAGCATAGCATTATAGGGTGCCTAAGCATTACCCCTGAGAGCCTTCTTGTTGCTCAAATATTTTGGCCTCTCTCTAAGCCAAAACTCAGCATTATCTTGCCCCCAGCATAGGACATGACTCCTGGGGATGAACCTCCCTGGCACCAAGGGATTATTACCAAGAACAAACTAGCAATGCAACTGGAAAAAGACCTTGACTAAAAGGGGGAAAGGGTAAAGACAAATGCATTTATATGGCTAAGAGACTTCAAAGTGAGTTGGGAGGTCATTTCAGGGGTTATGTTTATGCATATCTCAGCAGGAACTCATTGACTGCCAAAGTAAATATTGCCTCAGATGGGGGAGCTTCTGAGGGCTCTGGAGACATCCAGACACTATAGGTAGGGCAGATAACACAGGAGTTTGGCACCCTGCCAGTGGGCCCTACTTTGGAATTTATGCTCCCTGGTGTAATAGAGTTGGACTCAGTTGTGTTTTCCCTACACATGTCTCTGCTACCCCTCTATTTGAACCTATTGTTAGTACTAGAGCTCATAGTTAAATGTCCAAGAGATTTAAATCTTTGGGCTATCCTTATGCCAGTTGGGCCCTGAATCTCAACAGACTTGCAACACCTACTCTCCAGTTCATTGGACTCACCCAGGACAACTAACAAGGAGATAATGACTGACAATGACTATCTTAAGGAACAGAAGGAGTTTACAACTGCAAGCAAGAAAGTCTCATCCATCTGCCTCATGGGATCTAAGCCCCCTCCCAATTAGAGGTGGAGTAGGTGATCCCATCACAGAATCCTCAGGATTAGGGAATGGACAATGGTCTAGCATAGACTTACAGTTGTTCTACTGTACACTTGTGATCCTCACAATGGAAGAACTTTTATCATGGACATGGAGACCGTGGCCACTGGTGGTTCTGAGAGGAGGGAGAGGGAAAAATAGGTGTAATGTGGGGGCATTTGGGGGGCTTGGAAATTGTCTGAATGACATTGCAATGACAGATACAGGTCATTGTATATCTTGTAGTAATTTGCAAAAATGTGCAGAAGAGAGTGTAAACTATGTAAACTATGTAAACAATGTAAATTATAATCCATACTTAGCAGCAGTGCTCCAAGATGTGTTCATCAATTGTGGCAAATACACCACAATAATGAAGGATGTTGTTGATGTAGAAAAATGTGGGAGGGCTAGGGAGCAGGGCATATGGGAATCCCTATATATTTTTATGTAATATTTATTTAATCTAAGTTTCTTTTTAAAAATTAAAATAAAAAAATTTTTTTTAAAAACCCTAACCAGATTATATAACTTAAAAAAAACAAAAAAACATGGACAGCAAGGTAGCAGAATAAGTCACCCCTGGCAAATGGCCCTCTTTAGAAAGAGTAGCAAATGGACAGAATCTGTCAGGATAAATTTTTCCAGAACTCTGAAAAGCTAAGGATAAACAACAACACATAAACAACAACACAACAAACATGGAACCAGGAAAAAGAAAACCTAAGAATGATAGGAAAAGTGCAGGACACATTTACTTGTCCAGACCCCTCCTCCTCCCAATGTGGCAGCTTGTGAGACTCACAGCAGATTAGTGACCGAGGCACATTTAAGTGCAGGACCCTAGGGACTGGTTTTTGATGTGCCAGAAAAAAATGGGTCTTGCACACGGACCCCAACCTGCTCCTTGAAAGACTGGTTCAAGTCATCTGTCTGGATCATCTAACCTCGAATTTACCCAAGGCAGGGTAAGCAGTACAGATAGATGGAGCAGAGAAGTGGAGCAGTCATGTTGATCATAGCTACCTGTGGTAAAACACTGTGATTGAGAAAAAAGAGTACATCACAGAAAGAGAAGCTGGGAAGAGAAATTCCTTTTTTGGAAGAGAAAAGTCTTGCTTACTGAGGAATTCTTGAATGTTATCTCACATGCCCAGGGACAAGATGCATGCTCAGAAAGATCTGACAACAATGTAACTATTCACCATGGGTTGATTTATGGGTTCAGTAAAAACCAGGCTAAACATTGAGCAAGAGCCTCAAGATAGAGCCAATCTATACCAAAATCCTGGAAAATAGAAAGAATCTGACTTCCAGAGTTAGCTGGAAGTGTCAAATATTGAAATGCCAAGACTGCAACAAAAGATCAAAAGGCATACAAAGGAACAGGAGGGGATGGTTCATTCAAAGGAACAAAATAAAACAAGAGAAGTCCAGACATTGCAACAAGTAACCAAAGACATTAATTCAACCTTTCACAGAAGTCCAATGAGCTAAAGAAAACATGTACACAGAACTAAAGGAAATTGGGGAAAAGATGAATAAATAAGAGGAAGAATTAGAAATTTTAAAATGAACAAAAGAGAAATTCTGGAGATGAAAACCACAATAATGGAAATAAAAAATAAACTACAGGACTTCAAGAGCAGATTTGAAAGGAGAGAAGAAACAATCTGTGAATTAGAAGATACAATAATTGAAATTAATCAATCAGAAGACCAGAAAGAAAAAAGAATGTAAAAAGTGAGCAGAGCCCAAGGGACCTATGGGACAATATGAAACATATTTACATATGCATTATGGGAGTCCAAGGAGAAGAAGAAGAGGGAGTAAAGAGCAGAAAGAATATTTAAAGTTATAATGGTCCTAACTTTAGGTATAGAATTATAAACAGGGACTCAGATATTTTCACACCAATGTTCATAGCAGCGTTATTCATAATTTCATAAAGATGGAAACAACCAAATTGTCCATCAACTGATGGATGGATAAATAAAGTATATACTTAAAATGGAATGTTATTCATCCATGAAAAGGAATGAATCTCTGATACATGCAATAACAAGGATGAACCTTCAAGACACCCTGTTGAGTGAAATAAACCAGAAACAAAAGGACAAATATTGTCTGATCTCACTGATATGTAATAGTTATTATAAGAAAATTCAGAGTCAGAAACTAGAATACAGGTTACCAGAGACCAGGGGCTAGGGAATGGGTAAGCCATGGGAAATTAGTGCTGATTTCTGTTTAGAGTAGTGGAAAAGTGTTGGTAGTGAATGGTGGTGATGGTAAACACAACATTATGGATGTAATTAACACCACTAAATTACATCCATTGGATATAGTTAAAGGTAAATTTTTGGTTGTATATATGTTATTTTTTGTGTATATATGTTACTAGGAAGATAATTTTTAAAAATTCACAAGACTGTACAATACAAACAGTGAACCCTAAGAAAAATGATGGACTGTAATTCATGGTACAATTAATGATGATTTTCTTTCATTAGTTGTAACAAAGTTACCACACTAATATAAAGTGTTAATGATGGGAGGGGATTAAATGGGAACTCTATTTTCTGCAAGGTTTTTATGTAAAACAACATCTTCTCTAATGAAAAAAATACAAAATTCTAAAATAGATTAGAGTCCTAAAACTGAGTACAAACAGAATCAAATAAATGTAAATACATATCAAATTTATAAGATTTTAAAAAGAAATAATAGCTGAACACATCTCAAGTTAATGAAAGATATGAATATATACATCCAGGAAGCCCAATGAGCTCCAAATAGGATAAATCCAAAGAGATCCACCCAGAGATATTTATAATTAAACTGTTAAAGTCCTGAACAAAGAAAGGACCCTAGAAGTTGAAAGAGAGAAGCAACTTGTCAGTACAAGTTATCCTCAATAAGATTAAGTGCCAATTTCTCATCAGAAACCTCAGAGGTGAAAAAGCAGTGTGATGACATGTAAAGTGTTGAAAGAAAAAAATTGCCAACCAAGAATTCTATATCCAGCAAAACTGTCCTTCAGAAAATGAGAAAGATAAAGACTTCCCAAGATAAACTAATGCTGAGTGAGTTATTCATCACTAGAACTGCCCTACAAGATATGTTAAAGGTATTTATTCATGCTAAAAGAAAACAATAGACAGTACCTAAAAGCCATTTGAAGAAATAATGATCTCCAATAAAGATAACTACATGGGTCAATATAAATGGCAGTTATTGTTTTCACTGTAGATTACTCTACTTTTTCTTACATGATCAAAATACAAAAGCATAAAAATAATCATATTTCTATGTTATTGAACACTCAAACTATAAAGATATATTTTGTGCCAAGAAAAATTAAAAGAAGGGTATAGAAGTAGATATCATAAATGCTGCTGCACTTAAGTTGGCATTAACTCAAACTATATTGTTATAGCTTTAAGATTTAAAAATAAACCCATGGTAAACACAAAGAAAATATCTAAAAATTATACAGAAAAAGAAATGAGAAGGTTATCAAACAATTACTCTACAAGAGATGAACTATATCCAAAAGAAGGCAACAATGGAGGTAATGTGGGACAAAAAAGGTGTAAGATATAAAAGAAACAAATGGAAAATAGGTGAAGTAAATTCTACCCTATCAGTAATTACTTTGAATATAAATGGATTAAGCTCTCCATACAAAAGGCAGAAATTGGAAGAATGGATTTACAAACATGATCCAACTATATAGTATTTACAAGATATGCTCCATACATCCAAAGACACAAACTCATTGTAAGTGAAAAAATTATTCCATGCAAGTATTAAAAAAAGAGTGTTGAGTGGCTATACTAATATCAGACAAAATAGACTTTAAGTCAAAAACTGTTACAAGAGGCAAAGAGGGACACTATATATAATTAATAATAAAACAGTGACTCCACAGGAATGCTAATAAATTCAGCAAAGTTGCAGGCTACACGATTAATGTACAAAAATCAGTTTTGGTTTCTACTCATTAAATGAGGGAGAATATGGTCTCTTATACAAATGGTTTTGGAAAACTGTATATCCACATGCAAAGAAAAAAAAAGCTGGACTCCTATCACACACCATATAAAAAAATGAACTCTAAGTGGATCAAGGACCAAATACAAGAGCTAAAGTCATAAAATTCTGACAAACCTTGCAGTATGCAGTAATTTCTTAGATATGACACTAAAAGCATAATCAACAAAAGAAAAAGTAAATAAAATGGACTTCATTAAAAACTTTAAAATTTTGTATGTCAAAGTACATTATCAAGAAAGTGAAAAGACCACCTACAGAATAGGAGAAAATAATTGCTAACCATATGTCAGGTAAGGATTTAATGTCCAGAATATATAAAGAAAGACACAACTCAACAACAAAGAGATGAATAACCCAATTAAAAATGAGAAAAGAACGTGCATAAAAATTTCTCCAAAGACAGTTCACAACTGGTTAGTAAGAAAGGTGAATATAGAATTAACCATATGACCTGACAATCCCATGTGTAGTAAGAAAGCAGAGACTTGAATAGATATTTGCACACCAATGTTCACAGTGGCGTTATTCACAATTGTCCAAAGATGGAAACAACCTATGTGCCCGTCCGACTGAAGAATGGATAAATGAAATGCAATACACACACACACACACAGGAATATTAATATTAATAAGCAGTAAAATGAAGTGAGGTTCTGAAACATGCCACAGATAGGGTGAATTTTGAAAATGTCATGTTGCATGAAATAAGCCAGACACAGAAGGACAAATATTGTACTATCTCACTTATATGAAATACCTAGAATAACAAAATTCACAAAGATTGAAAATTGATTACAGGTTATCAAAGGACAGGGAGGGAATGGAAATGGGAACTTGGGGTAATAGGTAAGAGTTTCCATTTGAGGTAATGAAAATATTTGGGTAGTGGCTGGTAGTGATGGTATCACAATATTGTGAAGGTAATTGATACCACTGAATTGTACACTTGAAAGTGGTTAGAATGGGAAATTTTAAGTCATATATGTTAGTACAATATTTTTTTTTTAAAGTTATGGACAAATTCTTAGTATAATATTAAGTAAAAAAGAGTATACAGGATGCCAAAAATGCATATACAATAAAAACATAGCTATGTAAAACGTAAATCAAAGAGAAGTCAAAAATCAGATAAAATACTAGAAAGAAACGCACCAGAATGTTCATAGCGATTACCTCTGTGTATCAAGACCATGAGTAAATTTCCCTATGTCTCCCTCTATTTTTTCATATTTTTTGTGGAGAACATATATTGCTTTCATAATTGAAAATTATATGTAATTTATTTTTGTAAAAACAATCCATTTATCTTAAGATTAAAATAAAATATTTATTACTGAATTACTGCTAACCATGTATCAGGCATTGTTCTATGCAATTAATCTTCAACAACACAATGAACTAATTTATTATTGCCATTATAAAGCTGAGGAAACACTGGAATAAGGAGGTTAAGAATGTGCCCCAAATAATATAGTTTTGAAGCTGAGATTATTCAAAACTACATAGGATAGGTTTAGTCTGTATGATAATGTTACTGTAAAGTTGCACAAATTAAAATTTTTATATTTCTATTTTTAAAATATTTACACATGAAAAAAGAAGATGATATTTCAGATACCCATGTAGCCACCACTGAGAAATGACTTTATAAAATAAATTCCAGAACACACTTATTTAAATCAGCATTGCCTCATTCTAATAGATCAACAGGAATATGTCATGTTCAGATGTGATGCCATTTTTATTATTGTAATAAGAATAACTATCCCTTACAGGGGCATAATATGGGCAAAGGAGTAAACAAAGAGATTCATATGTTTATCTTATTTAATCCCCCAACAATTATATTAGTCGGAACTATTCTTCACCCATATTACAGATGAGATCATTAAGTCAGAAAGTTACCCAATGTCATTAGTTTCCACAGTGCATACTTGGAACCATCACAAATTAAAAACATTCTTGAAAACTTCCTTGAAATTCTACATACAGTATACCAACAACAAAAGCATTTTCTTTCAAACTAACAGATGCTAGATAGAGAAAAACCTAGTGGAAAATATGGGTGTTAAAATTGGATGATGCTATTATGGATGAAAAACAATACGTTAAAGCAGAGTCACCGATGTGTGGTCCTGGGACCAAATTTGATGATTAGATATCTTCTGTTTAGCTACCACAATACTGACATGGACCAATCTGTGTTTCTCCCCCAATTCAAAGTAATTGTCAATGTTTAGAAATCAGGAGATATCATATACCAAATACCAAATTCTTTTTAAAAAATAGCCCAGGTTCCAATGTGGCACCAATGAGCTAAAAATGGGCTGTGGCTCCCCTTCTTTAGATGGCCCTTGGTTTCTTTACTCCCCCAAACTCCACCATTCCCTATTATTTCCCAGTCACTGGGATTAAGTGCAAGTTACTCTTTATCATGGCACTTAGGCTGTTATTTATTTTATCAAGTAGAATTGAGGAAAATTTCTCTTGTATCCATGCTCTCTGGGAAACATAAGTTCAGAGAAGATGCCACCATGTTTCATGAAAAATGGAAATCTGTATTTATTTGTGGAATGATGAATATTCCTATGTGTTTAATATGCCAATATTTTGTGTCTATGTCAAAAGAATACCATATAAGTCACTGACATAAATAAAACCATAATAAGAATTATGGCCAATATATGGAAAATATATAGTAAAAAGCTTAATTTAACTGAAAAAGATTGATATTTAAACAGGACTTACTTTGAAATGCAAATAAATGTAGTCATGCTGCAGTAAAATGCAAATATATATTAAGTGAATAAAAGAGTTTGGGCATTGAAACTTTTCATAGCAGGTAAGTTTATAGCTAAGTGTCTATAGAGCACAGCAGAAATTATGAATCAGAAACAAGCATTTGCAAATATAACTTGTTTTAGTCTTCCTAAGCTGCTATGACAAATATCACACAATGTACTATCTTAAACAATGACAATTTAGCAGCTCATGGTTTTGAGACTAGGGGAAGTAAAAAATCAAGGCATCAGCACAGCAATGCTTCTTCCTCCCGAAAGTCTGCAACTTTCTGGTTCTGGCGACCAGCAACCCTTGTTTTGTATCTCTGCCTTGTCACATGGCAATGTCCTCTCCTTTCTCTTCCAGTTCCACTGACTTCCAGTTCTGGCTCCTCCTGTGGTTTTCTCTGTCTGAATTTTATCTGCTTATAAAAGACTCCAGTAAATCCAGATTAAAGCTGAATCTCACTCAGTTGGGACACAACTTAACTAAAAAGAACAACTTCAAGACACCTTATTTACAAAGGCATTTTAGTTTTCTACCTGCCAAAGCAGATAGATACCAGGCAATGGGTTGATTTAAACCCATTGCATGGTATTTATTAACTTATAGTTTTGAGGTGAAGAGAAATCCCAAATCAAGGCATCATCTAGGCAATGCTTTCTCTCAGAAACCTGGGGCATTCTGGGACTGACTGCTGGCAATCATTGGTCCTTGACTTTTCTCTCACTGTGACCAACTCTATAAGCCTTCAATAATAGGATTAAGACCCATCCTCATTCAGCTGGGCCACCCTTAACTGAAGTACCATCATCAAAAGGTCCTATTTACAAGAGTTCACACCTACAGGAATGAATTAAGTTTAAGAACATGTTTTTCTGGGGTGCCTGGCTCCAAATCATCACAAATGGGTTCACACAGGAGTGCAGATCAAGACAAAGAAGATGTGTAAATTGGGGTACATAATTCAATCTAACACATAAGCCTAATTAGAAATACAGTTGCGTATAGAAGATAGATGACTATGTAAAGCACACATTCGGTGACAAGGTTAAAATATTCTTTTTTATTTTTTAATTTTTTTAAATTTTTGTCCTTTTTCATTTTTTCCATATTACATTTAAAAAATATGAGGTCCCCATATACCCTCCACCCCCTCACCCCACTACTCCCCCCATAGCAACATTCTCCTCCATCATCATGACACATTCATTGCATTTGGTGAATACATCTCTGAGCATCACTGTACCTCATGGTCAATCGTAGCCCACACTCTCCTGCGTTCACATCGTAGCCCACACTCTCCTGCATTCCATTCGGTGGGCCATGGGAGGACCTACAATGTACGGTAATTATCCCTGCAGCACCACCCAGGACAACTCCAAGTCCCGAAAACACCTCCACATCTCATCTCTTCCTCCCATTCCCCACACCCAGCAGCCACCATGGCCACTTTCTCCACACCAATGCCACATTTTCTTCAATTACTAAACACAATAGTTCATGAATAGAATATCAGTAAGTCCACTCTAATCCATATTCTATTCCTCCTTCCTGTGGACCTTGGATTGGTTGTGTCCATTCCACATCTATGTCAAGAGGGGGTTTAGATTCCACATGGATGCTGGATGCAATCCTCCTGCTTTCAGTTGTAGGCACTCTTGGCTCCATGGTGTGGTGGTTGACCTTCTTCAACTCCATGTTAGCTGAGTGGGGTAAGTCCAATAAACTAGAGTGTAGGAGCTGAAGTCTGTTGAGGCTCAGGTCCTGGCTTTCATATGGTCAGTTCAGAGATTCAGATCCCCTGGGTATATATTAAACCCCAGCACCAACTACAATTCTGGTAAAGTAACAGAAAAGGTTTGTGAAAAGAGATCACATCTGAGTCCAGCTCCATGACACAGAAACACCAACTCCAAAGAAGGGACAACTGACATGGCACTGAACTCCATCTGCCATGACCATAAAACCTGTGGGTCTCTGTAACCCTCAGAAGAACCAAAACCTGGGGTTGAATCTACTTTATCTGTCTCTGGGACTCTGCTCAGGTGTGCATAAGGGAAACCCCTCTGATAACCTCCCGGCTCTTTTTTAGAGACTCATAGCCATATGAACTCATTTGTCCTTTCCATTTCCCCCTTGATTGAGGTCAAAAAGCATTTTTAACTCCTGTTTTTATATATAGACAGAGATATTCTGCTGGTCCGAGTTGACCCTTTTATTCAAGGTCATTTTCTAGTTACATCATCAGCTGATACTTGGTAGTAATCCCTCGGCACCAGGGAGGCTCATCCCCAGGAGTCATGTCCCATGCTGGGGGGATGGCAACGAATTTACATGCTGAGTTGGCTTCGAGACTGGCCACATTTGAGCAACACGGAGGCTCTCAGGAGGTAACTCTTAGGCACACTGCTGCTCTAGGCCTTGTTCTTATTTCAGGTGCACAGGCTCACGAGCATAGCCATTAATATCAAGGGCTCATTGCTGGACCTTCATTCTTTTTTGATCTTTGCCATTGCACTTGGGGGATTGTTGCTGTTCCTTTAGGGACTGTGATAAAGCTCCCCTGGCTAGGAACTCAGCACTCCCTCAGTTGTTGTTTTTAATTGTTTCCACTATGAAAATATCCAAACATCTTTATGTACCCTGGATATATGCCCCATAGAACTCCCTGCCAACCATGTGTCCCCTGTCAATAACATCCCACACCAGTATTGCTCCGCTGCCATTGTTGATCTTTTCTGTGATCCAAAACTTCCTGAAAAGTGAAGCCCAATATACTGCCAGGTTCCCTTAATAGTAAAATGGAATATAGTGATGAGTTTAAAGGTTGAATATAGAATACATATTAATTTGGAAAAATTCTACATCCTATCTTTTTCTTTTCTTTTTTCTAATTATTAAGCTTATCATCACAAGAGTTTTAGATCACAGTAATTCATATATACAATATACAGCACTCCCACATATCCAACATAAAACCTTTTCCCTTCCACAGCAATAATCTTTTAACATATTCATACCATATTTACTGAAACTGATGTACAGATATTGAGACAATAGCTTTCAAACAAGGTAACATTTGTGTTTACATTGTGGTTTATATTTTAGACTATACAATTTTCTAAATTTTTTGTTATCTTATGTTTTACATTATGATTTACAATAGCCTATCAGCCCCTATATATTTTTGGTATAATTTTACATGTCTTATATCCATCCTTGCATACTCTTGTAAAACACTTCTATTGCCCACACAGTTACATTGGTTCCATCTATTCAATACCTATTTCCCCCTCCCCTTAGAGCCCACAGTGACAGTCAATCTTCATTTCTTGAAGAGCCATGTTCAGAGATACTTGCAACAGTGTTGAGGGCTTGACATGCTTAACTGCCCTAATGCCCTGGGAGCCACCATTTCTCTTGAGAGATACAGTTCCCTCTATTTGATGGCATCAGTCCTCCCCAGGATGTGGGTATACCTTCACTCTCATTATATGGGTCTCTACCCAATAATATAACCCACTCTGGCAAAATGAGCATTCACATATTCCCTAGGAGTCTGTCCTGCATCAGATTATCCCCTTTAAGTATCTTAAACAGGTAACTTTCCTTATTATATTTTTGAAAAAGTTTTCTCAGCGTTATACTCTCAACGAACACCTGACAATCTCCTATGTTCGTATGTTTCCCCATCCTCCCCCCAATTTCTTGGGCAATATTACCCATCCTCGCATCCCTAGCCCCCCTCAAGCAAAACCCCACCCAAAGGTAACCCTATGCCCCCGTTTTATCCCTTCCTTATACACAAACTTATCTCCAGCTTATCATAGATTTCACCCATGTAGATGTCTGCTTACATCCTTCCTCTACCCCCCGATTTCCTGTAAGCCTGTCATCCAGTCTCTAGCTCTCTGAGGCAGTTTGGTTTACTTATTTCATATCATTGAGGTCATGTAGTAATTGTCCTTCAACCTTTCTATCATAGCTGTTGGAAGTCCAAATGTAAATAAGTCTACCTATTTAGCTATATTATTCATTCTGCAGATGAGAATTTTGATGGGACCAAAGTAACTTGTGTATGGGACAGGACAGGCACAACTTAAGAATATGTTTTATTTTGTGAGAAAAAATCCTGAAATTTCAATGAACTAATATAATTGGTAAGCATAAATAAGGGTTTTGTTCTTACAGTGATTTGAAACTTAAATCCAAGGTGGCAATGTTTTGGTAGGACAAAGAATTAACGTGTGCTCAGTGTTTCATTCATTAGATGGCTCTTTATGCTAAAAATATTAACAATCGAAATGTAATTGAAAGTAGTCAAGGAGAACTTACCCTAGATATGCTCCCTGGCTTAAGTGATGGCTGTTTTTATGCTTTGCTTAATGAAATTGAGGCCTGGTTATTGTTCTATCATACTACGCAAAGATTAGCAGCTTTGATAGGGCATGGTGCTGCTATCTATCTATCTTCAATCTATCTAGCTTTCATCTATCTACACACGCACACACACACAAACACGCAAACATGCACACACACACCCATACACACATAACTGCATACTCATACTCATAGAGGATTGAAAATAACTGCTTGACCTTGAGATTCAAGTGAAAATATGCTCCTGTCACTGGTGAAAGTCAAATAAAAAACTTGACTTTTATTGGTGGATATATTAACCATCAAAATTGTTTAAATTTCTCAGCAATAATTTGTTCAAGTAGTTACAAAACATATGATTTCAGTCACTCATTCTTAGAGGAATCAGATATTTGAGAAATTCAGATGGCACAGATCATTTGACTTATTTTCCTATGCCACGATTGTTTTACAAACACAAAAAAAAAAGGTCTGATTTATGTTCCCCAAATTCTAATTTTAAAGACCAAATTCTTAAAAAACAAAGTTACTGAATTCTATATTTTAAGAAAATTAACTGATATCATTCATTTTACTGTTATAAGTTTAAAATGGTTAATGCATAAATGGGATAAGATTCCTAAAGTTACAAAGGGGTTACTGCTGTTAAATCATTGTGCAATAGAGTTGACATAACAGACCAGAATTCTATAAAGTATAAAAACTCCTGTACACAAATTCTGTAAAGGAGCTATATTTAAGAACATGCATTTTCCATTGTGAAATAAGGAAAATAAAACATTATTTAAAATTAAGAGATGCACTGCTACAGAATACACAAAACTCAAATTTAACACTGGAACAAAAGGGTAAAATGCTTTCTGGAGCCAAACCGAAGGGGTCATGAAATATAAAAAGAAATTTAATCCTCTAGTGTATCTAATATTTAATGCATTTTACATTTTCAACTAAAAGTAAAAAAAGTAATATTATACACTCATATAATATTCTACAATAAAAATAAATTTGGATTACACTTTGGGTGGTTGATTTCTTTTGTCATCCATCCCATTTCATTCATTTTCTTTGTCTGGCTGCCTTATGTAGCCCAACTCTAAAGAAGTGAGACATGAGCAATTTCAAAGGAGAAGATCTATTATAACTGAAAAAAATATAGTCTATTAATTTTCTACGTATAAAAGAACTGCACACATTTGCATATAATTTATCATAATTTAATACTTATTTTACAGTCATAGCTCTGAAATAGTAGAATAACATGCCTTTGTTAAAATTACAGGAAATTTTTGGAAAGGTAAAAATGTAAGATTATTCAATTTCAAACTTTTTGAAAATGAACTATCATACAGTTCATCTTTATTAGGAATCTTAATTAGAAAGTTGATAATGTTGCACAGAGTTATACACGTGTTACTGAACTGCAACACAAATAGTACTGAAACCCAGAATTTGACAAATTTCTCAGAAGTAGCTGCTACAATTATATCAACTATTGTTTAAAGATTCTATCCATGTTTGAAAGTAGAAATTTTGCTAGTACGGAAAAAGGTTAGATATGTTTCCAAAGGAGGCATTATCTTTTCATTAAAAATAAATGAATTTGATTTTTGGCTCTAGTAAGTCCTAAAATTCACAATTTTTTGTTACTCATTTTGAAAATTGTTGTTAAAGTTTCTATTTAAAATCATAATAACATTTTTTACTGTCAAGGGAGGGTGTCATCTTTTCTCTCCTATATAAACAATATCTCAATTATCAAGGTTATGATGAATTATATTGCAAAGGGTAATATTATCCATGTCTGCTGAAGATAAAACTAAATTAAATGGACAAATAGATAAGATACAAAGAAGGATATTAAGAGATTATGGAATTACTTCCACCAAGATCTTTAAAAAGAGCCCAGATACCCATCTGCTTACAATAGTTTAGGTAAAGTTTGCCTGAAACCAGAAGGATGAAGCAGAAAGATAACCTCCAGAGGTTTTCTTCAACCATATTTTTTCTAAGAGTCACTCTATTGCCCTCTAACTAGACTGGCACCTTCTGATGAAGATTCTGGGCAGCACCAATTTTTTTTTCTTAGTTTAAAAAGAGTGTCACTCCAACATTTAAGTTATATTTTCCTATGTTAAAAAAAAAATACCCAAATAAGAAGAATTATGAAAGTTCAGACTTTAAAAAAAAATTTAAATATGGTCAATCCAGGTGAACATTACTAAAAGTCAGGGCTGCCACGTGAAAAATTTTAAAATCCTACTGCACTTTTTTTTACTACAGCTTCACTGCCAAGTAATGATATAGGATTTCAAACGGGATTTTAAAATTTTCACCATATAATTGAAAATTATTCCCTTAATGCTTAAAAGGGGGTCAAAATATTCACTCAAAAACAAAAACAAAACACAGTTTTCGGGCAACCTTAAATAATAATAGACTAGTAATAGAATTCAGGGCCACAGCATAATGCCACGCAGGTAGGGCAACTTGCAGTCAAAGGCGATAAGAAAGTTGCCGTAGCATAAACCAGCATGTGAATGGCGCCCCCTAGAGGAAGGCAGTGCACAACGGGCTGCCCTGGATTGACTGAATTTGAAAATGGCCCATTCCTTTATTAATTGTTTTCATCGTCATTCATTATAAAAATCATAAAAAGTTGGGTTTAATAAGGGCTGATTATTTACTGTAGGAAGTTGTTAAATAGTTTAATATATAAGGGAATTCTGAAAGATATCGTTTCTTTTGTTAAAACACCCAAAATATCTTTGCCATTTCAAATTTTGGTAATGTGGTTTTCCTGCTAGTTCTTCTTCACAGTAAGTTTTATTCTAAATTATTTGTGGCACTGATAATAGTTTTAACTTGGTCATATTCCTGAAATTGTGACATTTTACAAGTATTCCGATAGTTTTATTAGCTTCAGAAGCAGGGTGAAACCTGTCTTACCAGAACATAAGCAAGAGTGGCTTATGTGTTGAACTTTTGCACAGAATATGAATAGGTAAATGACATTTTTTCCACAGTTCAGAGAGTTTGTTATTTATTTAGGATATAATAGTAATGTTGTTTAGAACTGAGTTTTTCCACAGATAAACTTGTTTTGTTCTGCAAAGATTTGATCAGCAGAGATTGAGAATAAATCTAAGTCAACCACTTAGCAAGCTTTACAAAGAAGATTGATGAGATAATGTAGGTTCTTTAATGTACCCCAAAATACAGTGTTGTGTGACTTTCAGTGGTAAATGACTTGAATTTCATATATGGGTAACGTGAAGGGGCATGAGAGAAGAAAGTAATCCAGGGAAAAGATGCCTGTTTGGCTTCCATAAATCAGATGCTCTCAGTTCACTTAACTTAAGAATAATTCTTTAGCTTCATGACAGACAACTAGAAGAACAATTGTTAAGGAAAAATGTGTTGGAACCACTACCTGAAGAAGACATAGTGTCATTTTTTAAAGTTGCTACAAACTTTACATAGGTTTTTAATTCATCAGAAGAAGAAAATATTTACACTTCACAAAATAAATACATATGGCTTACAACACAATCTACACATTGTCATTTTATAATTATAGGTAATGTATAACCAAGGACATATTGGGTGTTTTTATTAGATAATTTGCAATATTCACTAAAAGTAAAACTGAGTATTTGAATGCCATATGAAAATCCCAAACTGGAGTTTATTGATAAAGTCACTTATTGTAACTAGGTAACTCTTTAACTGAAATGTTTATAAAATTTTAGTTTGAAATTCTATTTTTAAGAAGAGAAATTGCATAATAATGTGCATAACTATATTTCATTTTAATAAAGACGAGAAAGTTGCCTCCAGTAATTTAATACAGCTGCAGAAAAGGCTTGTGTGGCTACAGCAACTCACTGCCTGGTTTCTCTTTCAATTATACTGTAATCATTTAATGAGAAGATACATTTATCACATTTCTGATTCGATCCAAGAAAAGACCAGTTATACTTGTTTACGTTTTATGCTTTTTTTCATGATATTGACTATATTTATATGACTCGTTGTAGCTTGTTCTCACGTAACACATATATCACTTTCTGCAGAGAATTCAATAAATTAACAATATTTCTGGCCATGACTCAAAGGAAAAAATTCAAGCATATTTTATAAATCACTAGTCCAGTTTAACATGAATTAAATGCATAAAATCCATCAGTGTCTCTGGAGTTTTGCCCAAAACATTAAAAAACCACAAGTAAAGCAAATGTGATGTTAGTTTGGTGTGCAAAAGATTCTCTTTTCCCTCATGTTTCAGAAAGATAATAAAGCTTAAGTAAAGTTATAAAAATAGTTGAAGATTTATAATAAGTCTGTTTAGTAAAGTTTAAAATTGGCAGGACACTTAGTCATTCTGTTTTTTCATTTCTTGTTGTTAAAGATTCTATTGTAGTACCTGAAAAATGTGTGTATATGCTAGGAAACAGGCAGTTTATAGTATTCATTTCAAAATAGTCTGCATTTGAAAACAAGGTTTGGCACAAGAAATCATCAAAGACATGGGGAAAATATTAAAATCACTGTGGGAGTGACAGCAAAAAATGGAGTAAGGCAGATTCCTCCAGTCTGATCCTTTATGATTCCTTTCTAGTTATTGAGTAAATAAATTTCAATCCCTTAGTACAACTGAAGGGGGCAAAAAACATGATTATCATATCACTCAGTGTGTCTCACCTTTAAATTCAACTCTGATATAAATCCATGCTGTATAAAGTGACTTTTAACATTTTGTTTTTTAACATAAGCATTAAATTTTGTATGATTAAAAATTTACTTACTATCTCTCCTTAATTTAGGTTTATTTGCTATTATCACTATCCCTAACCAATCTTGGCAAAGATTGGAAAGACATCTTGTAATGTCTTTCTGTACATTACAGCAAGAGAAGTTTTAAAGTACTGAGTAGCATCAGCCTTGGCACAGAATTAGACTTTCAAACTCAATCTTTGGTAAAAGTAAAGCATGAAAGGAAATAGCTGTACCCACTTCAGCCTCTTGCTTTGAAAGAAGCGCATCGTAATATTTCACAAGAAAAATAAATTGGCAGAATATCACTGCAATTAAGTGTTTTAGGACCCAAATGAAGAATTCCTCATATATCAGAGACCTACAGAGAAGAAGTCTTTTACCCCACTATTATGAAGAGACCCTCTAAAATGTTTATGAAACAAACAGAAAAGGAGGCAGGAAGAGCAAGTTTTTAAATAAAATCAATTAAATGCTGAGCTGAGGTAAAGTCAGGCACAAGTTGGAGGGAGAAATTTGGTACCTGATGTTCATTTCTTTTCCTAAAATCCTTAATGGCTACAAGTAGTTGATACTTTCTGAAGATCTTTGGTACACCCACGTAGCAGTATTTTCAGAAGAGCTTTCCCCTGTATCATTCAAGAGTCATTGTGCAGAGCTGGTTTCGAGAAAAGGGAGCTCTCCTGTTGATTTACTGCAGACACATTTCAGTATTCTGCTCAAGATGATAAGGATCTTGAAGAAAGTGCTATCAAAGTCTAGATATTTTAAATATCCTACCTCTTTAATATATTTAATGTTCCATAGTTCTTAAAGAGTCTATTCTGCCTTTGATACATGCTCTTGGCTCTCATCAGTGCTAATGGGAATTAACAACAAAATGGACCCTTAATCATTTATCTCACATCATGGAAAGGCATGATTTGCAGACTTGATTAGGGCCGTAACTGAACAAGATAGTATAAAGATTTGATTCTCTTCAAACATGTCTATTACAATAATTCAACTGGAAACTTACAAAATTTTCTTCTCCTACATATTTTACTATTCTGATCATTATTTAAGCATATGACCTAAATCTTATGAAAACATTAAAGGCATTTGAAAACCAGTTATTTACAAAATTAAAAGACATGTTCAATTCAACATTCATTTAGCATTTATTTGGCATATATCAATTTACAACACTATTGCTTTTGACAATGACATCTATTTGCTTTTCACAGTGTGTGAAAAGTATTTTCATTTGTTCAATTTTTTAAAAGATTTATTTTATTTATTTCTTTCCCCTTCCCCCCACGTTGTCTGCTCTCTGTGTCCATTTGCTGTGTGTTCTTTTGTGTCCACTTGCATTCTGGTCAGTGGCACCGGGAATCTGTGTCTCTTTTTTTGTGGCATCGTCTTGCTGTGTCAGCTCTCTGTGTGTGCAGTGCCACTCCTGGGCAGGCTGCACTTTTTTTTTGCACTGGGCGGCTCTCCTTCTGGGATGCACTCCTTGCCCATGGGGCTCCCCTATGTGGGGAACACACCTGCGTGGCAGGGCACTGCTTGCACGCATCAGCACTATGCGTGGGCCAGCTCACCACATGGGCCAGGAGGCCCTGGGTTTGAACCCTGGTCCTCCCATGTGGTAGGTGGATTCTCTAGGCATTGAGCCAAATTCCCCGTTTGTTCATTTTTACTAGGTTTAAAGTTTTTAAGAGACACATACTTTTAGAAAACCTTACCATTTGTGTGACACACCATAAATCAAGTGAGAAAATATTGAACTATGTAAATGTACCATACACCACACAAATTGTTTATCCCTTAAAGCAAAGCAGAGTGAGATCTGGGGATTTTTGTGTGTTTCGGTTATCCTGACACTGATTATCAGAGCACACCTATCTTCACTGTGGCTTTTCTCTCTGTCTTTTCCTGGGCTGCTCTTTTCCACATCAAGGATGTACAGTTTACCTCCCCAAAGACATGTTTGCTCCTACCAAACAATGTTCTTTTACAAAAACTCCAAGCCAAAGATTTTTAATATTTCCAGAAATAGTATTCCTGACATCCATTCTTTTATTTATTTATTTACTTATTTAATTTCCCCCCCTCCCCTGGTTGTCTGTTCTTGGTGTCTATTTGCTGGGTCTTGTTTCTTTGTCCGCTTCTGTTGTCGTCAGCGGCACGGGAAGTGTGGGCGGCGCCATTCCTGGGCAGGCTGCACTTTCTTTTCACACTGGGCGGCTTTCCTCACGGGCGCACTCCTTGCACGTGGGGCTCCCCCACGCGGGGGACATCCTTGCGTGGCAGGGCACTCCTTGCGCGCATCAGCACTGCGCATGGGCCAGCTCCACACGGGTCAAGGAGGCCCGGGGTTTGAACCGCGGACCTCCCATGTGGTAGACGGATGCCCTAACCACTGGGCCAAAGTCCGTTTCCCTCTGACATCCATTCTTGAGTTTCGGTATTTCTCTTTGTGGTTATTAGACCACCATCATGTGGCAGTAGAAAAGAGGTCAAGAATACAGGTATTAGATAGTTGTGAACTTGGTGGTTCAATTTTTGGTTTGTTTGATTTGTGGTTTTTGAAGGAAAGATGCAAACAAAAGAATTATATTTTAAAAAAGAAGCAAGAGGGCAATATATGTTAGGATTTTGGAAATTCAGCTATAATATGGCCAAAATAATAGATACCTAACCATAAGAAAGATGACTGCAAATTATTATTCAATGCAAATTATTGGTTTTCCATAGAAGATTCAAGAATATTAGTTTGATATCTTAAACAAAAATGGTGAATGCTGATAACCAGAAGGAAAATTTGATAAAAAATCCAGTAACTTTCTCATATAGTATGATAACCAGTTAGAAAATTTTAAACATCTTAACCACAACAGAAATGAAACACAAAATTCTGTTATGAACTTAACAAACAAGGTAAATTTTCCAACAAAATAGTACTACAGATTTTACTGAGAAAACTTAAGGGAAATTAAGAAACATAGATTTACCTTTTTTCCTAACTGAGTAAATAAAATATTTTAAAGTTGTCAAAGGAAGCAGATTTGGCTCAACAGATAGAGCATCCACCTACCACATGGGAGATCCAGGGTTCAAATCCAAGGCTTCCTGACCTGTGTGATGAGCTGGCCCACGTGCAGTGTGATGCACACAAGGAGTGCCGTGCCACACAGGGGTGTCCCCCACATAGGGGAGGCCCATGCACAAGGAGTACACCCCGTAAGGAGAGCTGCCCAGAGTGAAAAAAAGTGCAGCCTGCCCAGGAGAGGCACTGCACATACCCAGAGCTGATGCAGCAAGATGACGCAACAAAGAGACACAGATTCCCGGTGCCGTGGACAAGAATATAAGTGGACACAGAACACACAATGAATGGACACAGATTGCAGACAATAGGGGTGGGGGGGTGCAGGAAGGCGGGGAAGGGGAGAGAAATATTTTTTTTTATTTAAAAAAATTTTAAAATAAAAAATAAAGTTGTCAAATATTCCCAGATTTCCTAAGACAATTCCAAGACCCAACAGAAAGAATTTAAAACCTCAACAACTGATTCTGGTAATCATCCAAAGAACAATGGGTAAAAAGAGTCTAGAAAAAATTTTAAATTACAACATGTTATTAAAATACTCTAAAATATACAAAGTATAAAATATATTTCAATATATAATAAATAAAAACATGGCATTTAGTAAATAATCATAACAATAGAACTACATAACAATATAGAATATACAATTTGACAGGTAAATTGAATGGCATGCACAGTCCCTAGTATGTATTATATTGCATTTTCTGATAATATTGAGTTCCACAAATTAATGAATCATTTAAATAACTGGTGTCAAGATAACTATTTAGGAAAAAGTCATAACAGATACTAAAATAAATTAAAAGCTAAATAGAGCTATGTTTAAATAAAAAATGTAGGTAGATAATGTTGGAATAATAGATTTTTATGTAAAAAATAATAGAACACATTAAAGAAGAAAAATATAATAGATTTTAGTATGTAAAAAGCAACAATTATTGTGTGCCAGAGGCACCATTCACAGAACTAAAAGACAAGAAAACTGGTTGAAGTATTTATAACATTGTGTTGAGTAATAAATATTTTAATATAATAAAATCTCTTGTGAATTAATATGAAAAAGACAAATATCTAATAGAAGATTTGGCAGAAACAAGATTTCTCTGTAAAAAAAAACCTAAATGATTAATAAGTATATGAAAAAATTGACCTTACTAAGCATCCAAAAAATTCAAATTAAAATAAAATTTCATATACCTAGTTAATTGAAAATAGTATATATACTTATGGCATCTACAGATGACAGTGCAACAAAGTGGTCTCTTTAGCATGATGGTTTGAGCATATAAATTGACAGGAATTTTAGGGGAAGAAATTTGGCAGTAGGTCATACTAATAATCTGATATACATCATTATTGTTAAAACAGTAATTCCATTTTAAAGAATTCACTCTAAGGAAATAATCACAGACTCTCACAAGATTCATATATGTATACAAAACTATTTTATTGTTCTTTATATATGATGGTTTGAGCATATAAATTGACAGGAATTTTAGGGGAAGAAATTTGGCAGTAGGTCATACTAATAATCTGATATACATCATTATTGTTAAAACAGTAATTCCATTTTAAAGAATTCACTCTAAGGAAATAATCACAGACTCTCACAAGATTCATATATGTATACAAAACTATTTTATTGTTCTTTATAGATACTTCCACAATGTGAAATATTATAAAATATTTTTAAATCACATCTTAAAAATATTTAATATGAAAGAATTTTCAAGATAAAATATCATTTTAAAAAGCACATTATGAATTAATATATATACCATTATATCAACTGTCCAAAAAATAGGAAAAGGAAAAGAAATTTTGAAAAGAAAAGGAGAGCAAGAAGAGGAAGAAAAAAGTAAAAAAAAAAAAATTTAGAGATATATGATGTTGCTTCTTGTAGAGAATTGTATTATATAACCCAGAAAGTTGGAGTCATTTTTCTAATCATGCATACTTTTTTAAAAAGATTTATTTATTTATTTATTTATTTATTTATTTCCCCTTCCCCCACCCCAGTTGCCTGTTCTCTGTGTCTATTAGCTGCGTCTTCTTCCTTGCCTGCTTCTGTTGTTATCAGCAGCACAGGAATCTGTGTTTCTTTTTCGTTGCAGTCATCTTGTTGTGTCAGCTCTCCGTGTGGGTGGTGCCATTCTTAGGCAGGCTGCACTTTCTTTCATGCTGGGCGGCTCTCCTTACAGGGTGCACTCCTTGCGTGTGGGGCTCCCCTATGCGGGGGACACCCCTGCATTGCACAGCACTCCTTGTGCACATCAGCACTACACATGGGCCAGTTCCACACGGGTCAAGGAGGCCCGAGGTTTGAACCGCAGACCTCCCATGTGGCAGACGGACTCCTATCCACTGGGCCAAGTCTGCTTCCCTCATGCATACTTTTAAGCATATAAAAACTAGACTATTATAATTAATCCATCTGTACATTTATCCAGTCCTAAAAAAATCAACTGTGCTTGATGTATTTATCCTCTTACTTAATATGTTGAAGCAAATCCTAGACATCATATTATTTCATCCATAAGTACTTCAATATGCATTTTTAAAGGATAAGGACTTTAAAAACTCTATAATATCATTGTCCCATCTAAGATATAAGAATTATTTTTTAGAAATACCAAATATTCAGTCAATGTTCAATTGCTTCATAAATGACGTGATTCTCTATACAGATTTTAATATTATGGTCTAAATAAGATCCACAAATTGTCACTGGGTGATATGCCTTTCAAGTCTCTCATAATCCATAGCAAGTTTTATCAGCCTCAGCACAACTGGCTTTCGGAGCCTGAAAATTCTCTGTTGTAGAGGGCTGTCCTGGTAATGGTAGGATGTTCAGCAGCAGCCTTGGCCTCCACCCACTAGATGTCAGTAGCACCTCCCTAGTTGGAATAACCAAAACCATCTCTAAACGTGACCAATTGTCCCATGAGTGCAAACTTGCCTGCAGTTGAGAACCACTGATCCATAGGCTCCTACCCCCATCCCTGCCTACTGTCCCCACTCTTGCTGATTATTTCTTGATGAGCCTGGGTGGTTTGCTGTTTTAGAGTGCCCCACAGTCTGTATTCTGCTGATTGCAGCTCTGTGGCACAATGTAGCACATTCTTCCATCCTCCAGATTTCTTATAAACTGTTTGTTCCTGTGAAGAGGATTGATCACCTCAGAGGTGAGGTGGTGATCACCTCAGAGGAGTCATTCTTGAGTCTTTCCTCCTCTTTCACCCACCAAATCTGATCAATCAAGTCTCTGTTCTCAAGTATCTATAGCTTTCAAATTTGCCCACTTTTCTCCTAAAACTATCCTAGTTCAGTCCACAACTTCTCTCAACCTAGATTGTCACCACAGCCTCCCAACTAGTCTCTGTTCCTTCCAGTCTTGGCCCTGTCCAATCTCTTCTTCACAGGAGCAAGAGTGATCTTTCTAAAACACCAGTAAAATTGTTGCGGATCAAGTGATTAGGCTCCCATCTACCATATGGAAGGACCAGGGTTCAATTCCCAGGGCCTCCTGGTGAAGGCAAGCTGGCCCACATGGTGAGCTGGCCCAAGTGGAGAGCTGATGCAACAAGAAGACACAACAAAAAGAGATGCAGAGAAGAGACAATAGGAGACACAGCAGACCAGGGAGCTGAGGTGGTACAAGATATTGAGCACCTCTCTCCCACTCCTGAAGGTCCCAGAATTGGTCCCCGGTGCTGCCTAAAGAGAAGACAAGCAGACATAGAAGAACGCACAGAGAGCATATTGGGGTGGGGGTGGGGATAAATAAATAAATAAAACACTCACTAAGTATGTCCCTGTACCTCTCCTCAAGCACAGAAAACCATCTCCTCAATGGTTCTCCCTTGCCTTCGGGACTCCAAATTCTTCCCTGGGACTTACTGGGCATTTTGTGATTGGAATCCTCTTTCCCTTTCTAGTCTCTAGTTTAAACAAACTAATTCATTTATCTTTCTACTTCAGCATCTCTGTGTCTTTAATCACTGGCCTAAAGATGATATTCAAAAAATACTGAAATGCATAACGGTTAAAGCTAAAGGAATTAGTCAACAAAGTTAAATATTACAGAGATCAAGGATGAGGATAAAAAGGCAAACTTCTCTCTTTCTCAAGTTTTATACTTGAATCCATCTTTTCCATTTAAAATTCTATGAAAAAAATTTAATTTAAATATAGTACCAGGGAATTATTTTCTCTCCTTCTTTCTGAGCCAGTGATTCCTAAATTCCACTGTGCATTGCACCAGTATGTCATTAAGAAATCTCCAATAATGTCATAAAGTAGAAACAAAAATAATTTAAATCTATATTTTAATAAACACTTGCCAAATGGCACATTTAGAAAGAGGTAGAATAGAGTTCTGCAAGTTCAAACAAGGAATGAAAGATGGAGCAACTTCAAATACTGGGAAATCTTTAAAATGTGAGGACACCCCCCTCCATTATTCATTAATATTAACAATACAGGGATAGATTAGTCAATAATCACATTCAAAGAATGTGAAGATAAATATTTTAAGAAATATCCTTGTAAGTTATTCTTTTAAACCTTTAATACAAAAATTTTCTACAACCTCAACTAACCTTACTTTCTCACTTACTTACTATGTATACTTTTTACATGTTTACACTTAAACATAGGAAAATTCAACATGAATCATATTAGGAAAAAATCAAAGCTGATTCTTTAACATCCAAAGTTGAAGTTCTTGGTGACTTGTGAAATTATAATTTAAGTGATAAGAGAATTTTTAGTAAATGAAATAAAACCATTTATAACAAAGGGAAAATAGAAAAAGACCTCTAACATGAGACTAATAGTATGTTTCTCTTACTCATTTAAGACCAATTCCAAGAATAGGAAATCGGCAAAATCTGACAAATTTCAGATTTCAGTCTGGTAAACTTGATATATATTCTGAGCTTGTTGATAGCATCCACTCAAATCTCTCATGTTTTATTCATATGTTAGACAATCACTATTGACGATTAGCACCTACTAATTCCAGTACTGTTGACTTAAGAACTCCTTTTATTTACTAGGATTTATTTGACTTTATTTACAGAGAAGATCTTGGAAACCAAACATTTAACCACATGCCCAGAGCAGGAAAGGTTTGAAGAGGTAGATCTTATACATGATTAAGAACAAAAACTTCCTAGTATGAAGTGCATTGCAGAGAACTATTAAACAAAAAGAACATAGACCAGATAGATAGATGGAGAGAAAAAGATAAGATAGGGAGATATATAAAGAGATGCATAGAGAGAGAACATTCATGCATATATACATACTGAGCCGATGGAAATCATCTCCTAGTCAATCAGTTTTACCCATTTTTCCATAATTATTGCAGTCTCACAAAATAGAGTACTCTCCTCAACTACTGTGTTTCTGACCCTCTTTTATCACCATCAGGAATACCTATATCATATATTTCTTCCAACTCCTCTGTCTTCAAACTCTTTCATTATATAGTATTATCCTTCCAGCTCAAATCTCTCCTCTTTTAAAAAAATATAGATTGATGGATAGATATGTAGGTAGGTAAGCCTGATACACTTTTTACCTACTATTCAATATATTACTTTTTATTCAAAAATTTGTGAAAGTTTATATTACACTGGCTGATTTCCTTGTTATAATTCATTTTTCCCCCACTCCTCAAAATGAAATAAGTCTCAATAAAATTATTAATAACACTAATGGAATAAAATTCTATGGACATTTTCCATTTAAACCTGTATCAGTAGCCTCAGCCAATCTCTCTCCTGAAATTCAGATTCATGCATCAAACTTACTCATTAAACATACAGCAATCTAAAACTTACTCTAAAACTGATTTTAATAATTTTCCTCAAAACCTTTTTTGAAAATCATTATCATTAAAGAACATTAAATTACATTAAAAAATAGGGTATTCCCAAGTACCTCACCCTTCCCCCTTCCACACAACAACAACATCTTTTATTAGTGTGGTACATTTGTTACAATTGATGAACACATATTGAAATATTGCTACTAACCATGGTCTATAGTTTACAGTATGATTTACACTTTGCACCACACAATTTTATAGGTTTTCACAAAACGTATAATGGCTTTTACCTGTCATTGCAATGTCATACAGGACAATTCCAATGTCCGCAAAATGCCCCATGTTACACCTATTCTTCTCTGTCCTTTCCCTCCAAACCTCTGGTGACCACTGCCTTTATATCAATGTTATATGTTCTTCCATTACTAGAATAATAATAAGTCCAATTTATCCATAGTTGCAACCATCTCTTATGTTCATTCATTCCTCCATCTTGAGGATTTGGGGATGGCAATGCCCACTCTGTTTCAGATTGAGAGGGGGCTTAGAGTCCATGGGGCAGATGGATGGAACTGTCTTGCTTGCAGTTATAGATACTCTGTTTTTTGGGACGGGCATTGTCCATCATCATCCAAAAAAAAACCTATTTTTAACCTCTAATACCTCTCTCAATTACTCCTGACATCTTTTGAGTCTAGTTTCAATCAGGGAAAGTTTTATTCAGTGGCTTAGGGACTGGTTGGTGTGGGAGAAGGGGTTGGTGGAAGTTAGTGAGATGAGGGAGATAGGTATACCACAGGGGTTCCTCACCCTAACTGTTCATTGTGATTACCCCAGGAGCTTTCAGATTCTGATTTAAGACTTCTGTAGCACTCACTATTTGATAGACACCAAGCTAGTTATGTTGGAAAAAATATTAACAAAGTAGGTATGGTTTCTGCCTTCACAATGTTGTTGGTCTAGTGGTAGAGAATATTGAACAGCCAATTACTCTTTAGGAGAATATTTTCCATAAGATGGAATATATATGACTGGTTGCCATGGGTTATTGGCCTTAATAATCTGGTGGTATGGAGAAAAACTGGGGCGGGGATTAAAAAATGTTGCAAAGAGGAGAAAGAACTGCCTTTCACATTTAAAAAGTCTTTTTCAAAATTTCCAT
The DNA here is from genome assembly GCF_030445035.2 of Dasypus novemcinctus. Classification (NCBI taxonomy): domain Eukaryota; kingdom Metazoa; phylum Chordata; class Mammalia; order Cingulata; family Dasypodidae; genus Dasypus; species Dasypus novemcinctus. Next base: position 38,609,545 of record NC_080692.1, on the reverse strand, counting down.
TTTTGTGTTAGATCATGGATATCCATGCCATAGCCCATAAAGCCTTTTTTGTTTGGTTGTTTTTTGTTTGGTTGTTTCTCATTTTTGTGTTAGATCATGGATATCCATGCCATAGCCCATAAAGCCTTTTTTGTTTGGTTGTTTTGTTTGGTTGTTTTGTTTGGTTGTCCTAAAAGGGCCATAAACTGTGTGGAAAATTTCAATAATTTCTCACTACTATATCCATGTTGAGGCTACCAATGCTTCATACACACATCCAAACACAAAGTCCACTGCATTTTTCCCTTTATATATTTCTGGAATCCATTTTCTTCTTTTCAGCCATTTGCAAAATCTCTAGGTGTGGTAGACAGAAAAATACACCCCACCAGCAAAAAAAAAAAATCTATGTCCTAATCCCCACAGTCTGTGGATATGTTTCCTTACGTGGCAAAAGGACTGGGCAAATGTGATTAAAATTAAGGACCCTGAGATGGAGAATGTCTTGGATTATCCAGGTGGGTCCAGTCTACTCCCATGACTCATTAAAAGTAGAGAACCCTCCCCAAATATGACAGAAGTAGACTCAGGGAAATGCTAAAATGGAGGAAGGGACACAAACCATGGAATGTGGAGAGCTACTGAAAATTGGGAAGAATCTAGGTTTTTCTCCTGTAGCATCCAGAAAAGAACACAACTCTGTTTTTGACCTAGTGAGTCCGTTGTGTGACCTACAGAATTGTAAGATAATGAAATTGTGTTGTTTTAAGCCATGGAATTTGTGGTAATTTGTCATGGCAATAATAGAAAACTAATATGCTGCCTCAGGTGTTCCACATCTCTTAGCTAAAATAGCCTTCTGCGTTCATTCTCAGGGTTTATCCTCTTCAAATTCATCTTGACAGTGTTGTCAAGAATGACTGATCAAAAACTAAAATTATACAGTGACTTAGCAATATAAACTTCTTAAAACTCTGTAAACTATAGAAAAAAGAACAGGTATCAGCTCATGGACTATTAGACCCTCCATAAACTGACCCCGCCACCTATCTAGCTTTAGTTAAAAACTAGACTTTCAAACTTTATCCTCCCCTAATACCAAATTGCTTATCATCTGTATTAAATAAGGTTCTTTGGTTGTAAGCAAGCAGAATGAAATCTGGCTAATTTAAGCAAAATTATAATCTATAGTTAGGGTTCTGGATTAAGTAATACAAATCTCTTGTAAAAAGAGTATATTCTCTATAGAAAGCTGGCATAAAATCACTTAGCACCAATACCAAACACCATTTGCTTCCACATGTCTGCACAAGGTTTAAATTCCCAGAATAGAGAGGAGTCAATTGACCTATCTTATGTCAAGAATCCACACTCTTCTTCATTTCCACTGCCTCCAAGGATCAACCACGTGGCCAGGGAGAGTGGAACAGAGTGACTATCGCCATGTCTTTGGCCCAGGAATGGAGATCTATAACCTGAAGGAGAGGACAGATAACCTACTGGGCAACAAAAGCAAGGACTTCTATACATGCTACATCGTTCAAAAGTTCATACAATTCCAACCCGTCTTCACCTAGAATGTCAACAATAGGTTACCTCTTTGTTCCAATAATATATCAGATGTAATTTTGCTCTATCCCTGAACTAACTATATAAACATTTTCTACTTGCACATAAGTTTCTACAACCATGCTTTAAACCTAAGGTTTTCCACAGCGGGTTCAACAAAATTAGACTCACTAACTTCCTCCCTCCCTTCCTTCCCTCCTCCCTCCTTCTTTCTCTCTCACTCCCTTTCTCTTTTTCCTTCAATTTTCTCCTAATGCAGACATGCAGGTACTGCCTCTCTGTACTAATTGAGCAGGCCCAGGCAGAAAATGGGCATCTATATTTTAAATTTTGAAGACTTTCTATGAGCAAATATGATCCACAGTTAAAACATTTAACTATTGCTGTAAATTTTTTAAAGATAAAGTCTGTGTTTTAATCTCTAGCATTTAGCAGAGAGCAAACTTATTGCTAAGTTACAATATAAACTTAAAAAGTACTCCCTGATAGTACTGTCCTACGATATACTGTTAGGCAATGCACGGTAGTTAATTCTTAACAGGGTAGAGAGGGAGACAGCAAGGTGTCGGGAACAAGGACAACTACAATGTTATATTTTAAATTTTTAAAAAATACTATTGTTTTCATGTTATGAGCTACAGAAAATAATGCCACTCAGAATCTCCTTGACTGGTAGATACAAATACAAGATGGAGTAATAATTCTCAACTAGCTGAAGTATATGTCCTTTTAGGGCAACATATGAGAAATATTGGGGAAAATAAACATTTTTATATTTTAGAAAATGGGCATGTTTTAACAACAACAAAAAAGAGTTCACATATGCTAATTTATAGACCATAAAAGTTAATAAGAGAAAATTGCCTCTAGTCTTACCATTGTAACTGGAAAAATAAAATCTCTTTCTAACCTCTCTCCAGAGAAGAGGAGGAGGGACTTAATCTGGTCCTTTCCTACATGGTTACCTCAAAAATGTAAAGTGAGGAAATGGGTTTAATAGGTAGAGAGGAAATGAGTTTAAAGGTAGGGGATTTAAGAAACTATGTTCTGCATTATTTTAAAATATGAAGGATTTTTTTAAACTTCTGGTTTCTGCAATGGCGTAAACAAGAAAAGAGAAGAGCAGAGAGAAAGAGGGAGGGTCAATACCATGGCACAAGGCTGGAAATTGCTTCAGGGACATTTTCAGAATAAATACATCTAATTATAGAAAGTCATTTAATTTCCCCCAAATTATTAGTTGTCAGTTATAGATGCACAGGCCTCTGGGGAGGGCCCAGCACTGTGCATGTGTGCAGGTTTGTGAATCGAGAGAGCAGGCTGAGCTCCAGGTCTACTTGGGTAGTGAACACAAAGAGGTAGACACCTCCGTGCACAAATGCAGCTACAGAGGGTGAGATGATCCAAAGGGGAGCATGAGGTCTGGAGGAGCTCACAACAGTCCGCGGAGACCGTGGGCCTTTTAAAAGATGCTCAGTAGGTATTCGGGTTCTTCTTTTCTAGATTTTAAGGGGGTGGTAACATAAGTAATACTAATAGATAATAAAATCTACTAATGAAAATAGATATGTAATCAATTAAAACATTTTAGTACACATGACAGATAAAAGGCAAATCACATAATTCCCCTCCCCTAATATCTATAAGTTTTAAGAGTTAAAATTCAATCAACAGGGATGCAGACTTGGCCCAGTGGCGTCCGTCTACCACATGGGAGGTCCGCAGTTCAAACCCCGGGCCTCCTTGACCTGTGTGGAGCTGGCCCTTGCGCAGTGCTGATGCGCACAAGGAGTGCCGTGCCACGGAGGGGTGTCCCCCATGTAGGGGAGCCCCCACGTGCAAGGAGTGCGCCCTGTAAGGAGAGCCGCCCAGCACGAAAGAAAGTGCAGCCTGCCCAGGAATGGCGCCGCACACACGGAGAGCTGACACAGCAAAATGATGCAACCAAAAGAAACACATTCCCTAGTAAGGGACCATGACATTATATTGGGCTTCAAATTTCGGGGAGTTCTGGATCACAGAGTGTTTCAACAATGACAATGGAGGGATACTGGTATGGGATACCAATGACAGGTGATATATGACTGACAGGGAGCTATACAGAACATATGTCCAGGGTGCATGGTAATGTTTGGATATACTCATAGTGGCAACAATTAAAAACCACAGTAGGGGGGGTACTGGGTTCCTGGCCAGTGGTGCTCTGTCGTGGTCCCTAGGGGAGCAGCGACAGTCTCCCAGGTACAGTGGTGGGGACCGGGAGGGAGTGAGGGTTCAACAGTGAGCCCCTGATACTAATGACTATGCTTGTGAGCTGATAAACCCAAAATAATAACAAGGCCTAGAGCAACTTTGTGCCTGGGAATTTCCTTCTGTCAGCCTTCATGTTACTCAAATGTGGCCAGTCTCGAAGCCAAACTCAGCATGTAAATGCAATGCCTTCCCCCCAGCGTGGGACATGACACCCGGGGATGAGCCTCCCTGGCAACGAGGGACCACTATCAACTACCAACTGATGATGCAACTGGAAAATGACCTTATACGGAAGGTTCAATGCGGATCAGCAGAATATCCATGTCTACATAAAATACCATGACTTTAAAATGCTGTTTGACCTAAAGTAAGGGGGAAATGGAAAGGAGAAATGAGTTTATATGGCTACGAGTTTCTAAAAAAGAGTCTGGAGGCTGGCAGAAGGTTTGCCCTCATGCACAACTGAGCAGAGTCAGAGAGACAGATAAAGCAGATACAACCCCCAGATATTGGTTCCTTTGAGGGCTAAAGAGACCCATGGGAGTTATGGTCATGACCGATGGGGTTAACTACCAGGGCAGATGGCCCCTCTTTGGAAATGGTGTTTATGTGTGATGAATCTGGACTCAGATGGGATCTCCCTTCATAAGACTTTCATGCTAATGTGCTGGAGGTGCAGTTAATGTTGGGGTTTAAGATATATTTAGGGGATTTGAATCTCTGGACTGACAATGTGATAGCCAGATCCTGAGCCTCAACAGACTCCAGCACCTACAATCTGATTTATTGGACTTACCACACTCAGCTAAGATGGAGGTGAAGAAGGACAACCACCACACCATGGAGCCTAGAGTGATTACAACTGAAAATGGGAAGATTGCATCCAGCATCCAGGTGGAATCTGAGCCTCCTCTTGACATAAAGGTGCAATGGACACAACCAATCCAGTGTCCACATAGAAGAGGTGGCATTGGATTGGGAAAAGTGGACATAATGGACAAAGGGTATGGGGAAAGGCAGGAAGAGATGAGAGGTGGAGGCGTCTTCGGGACATGGAGCTGCCCTGGATGGTGCTTCAGAGGTAATCACCGGACATTGTAAATCCTCACAGGGCCTACATGATGGAATAGAGGAGAGTATGGGCCATGATGTGAACCAATGTATATGAGGTGCAGAGGTGCCCAAAGATGTACTTACCAAATCCAATGGATGTGTCATGATGATGGGAACGAGTGTTGTTGGGGGGGGTGGAGAGGGGGGGTGGGGGGGTGGGGTTGAATGGGACCTCACATATATATTTTTAATGTAATATTATTACAAAGTCAATAAAAAATTTAAAAATTAAAAAAAAAAAAAATACTAAAAAAAAAAACAAACAAAAAAAAAAACAAAAGAAACACAGATTCCCGTGCTGCTGACAACAACAGAAGTGGACAAAGAAGAAGACTCAGCGAATAGACACAGAGAACAGACAAGTGGGGGGATGGGGGGAGAAATAAAAATAAAAAATCCAATCAACAAATTTCCTAACATAACTTTTTGAGAGTCATGCCTGACTCTCAAAAAAACAAAAGAAAACATTCCTTTCACATCTGGACAAACAATCAAAAATTAGGGGAGAAAAATAAAACAATAGTTTTCAAGCCACTGGCCTTCAGGCAACAAAGCTCTATAATCCCTGAGGGATAGGAGGTGAACAAGGTGAGCTCTAGTATTGCCCCATTTTGCTATCTTGAGAGTATATCCCCGTTGTCCATAGAGAGGGGGATCTCAGGAAAAGCCCAGCAGAATCCATGAGTTGAGCACATGGAGTTGACATTCCAGAGAAACCAAGGGGACTGAAGTTCAAAGGACAAAATCACAGAGGAGAAACTACAATGATCTCCAGGGCTCCTCCTGGATTAGGCAGCTGAGTGCTGATCAGCCCATGCATGTGAGGAATCACCGAAGGCTGAGGAAAGAAACACCATCCTCAGAACCCAAAAGAGTGCCTGTTCCCACAGCCAAGTCAGAAAGCCTCATCAATCACGGGGCAGAGGGTAGAGTGTGCAGAAGGTTTTGCCTCAAAATAGAGTAGAATAACTGACTACAGACTAAGCACTGTTTCGTCTCACCTGACAAACCTCCGCAAGATCCACAAGGATCAAATTGTTTCCAAGTAACTTCACTTTATCGCACCTCAAAGCTTAGGACAATACAAAAAATACTTATAGGAATACAAAACTATCCAGCAGCCAAAAAGGTAAAATTCATGATTCTGGCAAGCAATAAAAAATGACCAGACTTTCAAAAAAACAGGAAAATGAGACCCATTAAGAAGGTAAAAATCCATCTTTTTTATATTTGAAAAGTCGTGTGGATAAATGCCAGGTTGTTGTTTATTATGAACCAAATGTATTGTGTAACATATTGTATGATTTTAAAAAATGTATAGGTATCCAGTACACATATAAGTGATAGATGTATTTTTTTGTTTTTTTTTTAATTGTCTTTTTTTAAAAAGATACATAGATCACAAAAAATATAAGAGGTTCCCATATACCCCACACCCCACCCCACTCCTCCCATATCAGCAACCTCTTTCATCATTGTGGCACATTCACTGCATTTGGTGAAAAATGCAAGATTTTTTAAAAAAGGCCCAAATACACTTGCTGGGATAAACAGCAGTTTAGAAATTGCAGAGGGGAAAAAGGTTAATGAAATTGAAGAAATAGCTGTAGAAACTGTTGAAATTGAAACACAGAAGAAAAAACAGGAATTTTTAAAAGAGCAGAACATGATTTGCCTGTGAAACAACTTCAGTTGACCTAATATGTGTATAAAAGAGCTCAAAGGAAAATCATACTTCTGATAAGGAACTTGTTTCTAGAATGTTTACAAACTCTCCAATCTCAATTTTAAAGAACCAGACAATGCAACTTTTGTAAAAAATTGGGCAAAATATTTGCATAGACACTTCACCAAAGAAGAAATATAGATGACAATTAAGCACATGAAAAGATGTTCAATATCATTAGTAATTAGAGAAACACAAATTAAAACCATAATGACATACCACTGCACACCTTTTGGAATTGCTGATATTAAAAAGATTGGCCACCAATAAGCACATGGAAAGATGCTCAACTGGAGAAAGACAGGTCAAAACCACAGTGAAACACCCACTAGGGTGGTTATTATTTTAAAAGGAAAATAACAAGTATTGACGATGATATAAAGAAATACATTGTAGGTGGAAATGTAAAAAGGTACAGAGCCCCTGTAGAAAATGTTGGCTGTTCCTAGAAAGTTAAACGTATAATTGCCGTATGACCTAGACATTCTACTTCTTGTAGTAGAATGAACTGAAAGCAAGTATTCGAACAGATATTTGCACACCAATGTTCACAGCAACATTATTTACAATAGCTAAAATGTAGAAGCAACCCAAGTCTCCATCAACAGAAGAATAGATAAACAAAACGTGATGTATTTATACATACAATGGACTATTTTTCAGCCATGAAAAAATGAAGTTCTGATACATACTACAACATGAATAAACTTCAAAGACACCATGTTAAGTAAAATAAGTCAGGCACAAAAGGATAGATATTGTATGATTTCACTTATATGAAGTACCTAGAGTAAGCAAATCCAGAGACAGAAAGTAGATTACAGGTTTGCATGGGCAGGGGTTTGGGGGATGAGGAGTCAATACTTAATTGGTACAGAGTTTCTGTTTGGCATGATGGAAAAGTTTTGGAAATTGAAGGTGATGATGGTAGCACAATATATTATGAGTGTAGTTAATACCACTGAATTGTACACATGATATTTGGAACAATTAATTAAAATGGAAATCATATGTGGTATATAATTTACCACAATAAAAATCTTTAAAAATAAAAAAAAAAGACGGGCCATTCCAAGTATGGGTGATGATGCAGATGAACAGGAACATTCATATATTGCTGGTGGGAATGTTGAATGATATAGAAATTTGGGAAAAGTTAGGCAGTTTTTTAAAAGTTAAATTTGCCCTCATAGTATGACCTAGTAATTCTACCCCAAGGTATTTTTCCCAGAAAAAAAAACGAAAGTATATGACATAAAGACTTTGCATGAATGTTATAGCTGCTTTGTTTATAATAGCCAAGACCTGGAACTAACGCAAATGTCCATCAGCATTTGAATGGATAAACTAACACTTTTACATATATATATGTAAATGCTATTCAGGATTACAAAGGAATAACCTACTGAGACATGCTACATCAATGAATCTCAAAATAATCATACTGAATTTAAAAAGCTAGACAAAAATAGGGCATACTGTACAATTCCATTTATAAAATTCCAATAAATGCAAACTATGGTGACAGTGTTTGTCTAGGATGGAGGCAATGAAAGAGTATAAAACGGAGGGAGGGATTATGAGAAACTTTTGGGAGTGAAAGATATGCCATTATCTTGCTTATAGGGAGGGATCATTTTACAAATATGCACATCGGTCAAATTTATCAAATGTACTCTTTACATATGTGCAGATTACTAAATGAGAATTATAGCTCAATAAAGCAGTTAAATAGCATCCACTGAAAATTACAAAAGATTGTTGTGTGGCTAGTCATAATTCCAAATTTATCCTTTAACTTCCTCCACTCCACCCTGTCTTAGAAGCACATCAGAGGAAACAAGGCAAGAATACAAATTTCTAGGAAATCTTATTTATACTCCATTTGAGAGAGAAATATATCGAGGATCTGAGAAGAAAAATAGGTGGGAAAAACGCTGGAGAGTACAAGCACCTATTTATCAGCAGCTCTAGGAATCAAGAGCAGCAAGGACAATTGCCAGAACACCTGGTTTTGGTGTCGTTCAGAGGAGTGTAAAGACATAATCAGAAAAAGCAAGTCATTGAAGGAGAAAAAGAGAACACAAGAGACAAGATGTTTTGAGGGAGCAGGAGACCAGGTAGAGGTATAAGGAGAAATTTCTTTCCCCACCCCTTGCACACCGAGGGACCACTAATAATAATGCTAGAGTCTAAAACTTCCGGCATCACTTGTCTTTTTTTTCTCCTGTAGCTGGGGCTTGGTTGGCAGTGGTTGCTAAGTATAGATGGAGGACAGGAAAAATAAACCACCTTAATCAAAGCAAAGGTTTTTTGTTTCCACACTGAGTCAGTAGGATAATTTTAAAACTCTCCCAGAGGAATAAGGTAACATTCCCAACTCAGCAGTGTGAATCTTCTCAGGACATTAAAGAAATCTCAGATGAGAGAGGGGAGTGGAGGTCTCCAAACAAACTTACTATAGTCTTAGATGATGACCAAGCATCTCTCCATGTCCTCAAGTTTTAGAACAATGGATTGAAATGCAATGCTGAGCCATCAAACTATATATCTGAAAGATCAAGAGGTCTCATATAAGGTGAGAAGACCGTCAAACAGGATTTTGATGGAGCTGACCATGTTAAGCAACCAAAGATTAAAAGAAATTCTGTGGCAACTCTGCAAACCATAAGAGCCAAGAGGAGGTAAAAGGAATGAGGAGGAAGGGAAAGAGATGTAGGAGGGAAAGAGGAGAGAAAAGGAATATGGGAAATAATGGAAGAAATATAATTAAAGATAATAAAGAGAATTCCCCATGAGAGTTTCTTCTATAGCTTTACTTAGAACACGAATTAGATTTTTTTTAAGTAAATGCAGAGTAAAATATTCAAAAACAGAATAAAATAAGAGGGTAATTGCAGCACTAAGTACACAAATTGTAAAACACTTTTTTATAATTAAATTTAAAAGGATAGAGAAAAGCTATTTAACATTTTTAATTATGGGGTGAGTGGTAATAAAAGGACTTTTTAAAAAAATTTTCTTCATTTTATTTCTTTCTGAACACATAAAATGAGCACTATTGAAATGTAATAAATAAAATTTTTAATAAAGTAGGAAAAAAACAGAATAGACAAAGTAAAAAAAACAAAGTAGAACCTTGGAGCAAACATTTGAGGTAATCACAGTATATGAATGAAAAGAAAAACAAAATAATTAAAACAATTAGGAGATAATAGATATGGAGAACAAATATTCATCTTAAGTATTGTTGGTTTTCCTGAAGTAAACAACCCAAGAAATGGAACAGGAACATTTTCAATGATATAATAGAAGAAAATTTTCTAAAATTAAAGAACTGTGTTTGTAGTTCATGGGAGATATTATATTCCAGAAAAAAATTATATCATCAAAAAGAAAGAAGAATGCAATTACTAATTTAAAAAGTACAAAATACTACTTCAGTGCAGAAAAAGAAATGATTAATTCCAACCATTAGAATTAGAGAAGACTTTATGGCAGAGAAGCCATTGGAGACATGCCTTGAAAGCTAGATTTCTTTGGAAGAAGATGGTGTGGAAAATGCAGCCAAAAGAATGAGCAAAAGTAAAGAGAGAAATTATAAGGGATATATAGGGAATTTCCATGAAGGAAATGGTAACTGAGAGGTAAATATGTAAATGGAGCCTAAGAACAGAAGTTACTAGGAAAACATAACCAATGCACTAAACCTGAATTTTATTCAGTAAGCAATAAGGAAATGTCAAAAGTTTGTGAGTTAGTTTCTACATATTATTTTTCTATTCTAATGTACAATTCCTACTGCTAAGCAAAGTTCAGATAAAAGCTGTCATTCACATTTCAGGCTGAATTTCACTGCACTCCTCCCCACAAATCTGGGAAGTCCAGCCCACTGGCTCTCAAGCAGGGTGATTTTGCCCTCTGGAGGACATATGGCAATGCCTGGAAACATATTTGGTTGACACATCTAAGAGGAGGATGCTATTGGCATCTAGTGGAAATGTTCAGGAGAGGCTCCCACAACAAAGAATTGTCAGACCCATAATGATAATAGTGCCAAGACCAAAAAAACACTGGCCAAGAGCTAAGCTAACCAGAAAAACTAAAAGAAATATTTACCAATTTTCCTTCCAAAAGATGAAAGACTGTTGGCTCATCCAAGAGTAAATGCTTCTCGTCATCATCCAGGGACTCCTTGTTGTGGTACACAAACCTCTTTCTACCAGTGTTCTATCCAGAACACTATGTCAACTTAATTCTGCCATGCTACTCATCCTTGACATCCAATCATACTGGCCAAATAAAGTTCCTTTCTATCCACTTTTGTATCTTAACTAATGTAATTTATACTTTTCCCCTCCAACTAGTTCTCCCACTGCTTCCTTCTCAACTCTTTTCCTCTGTGCTCTCTAGAATCCCATTTCCTTGTAAATAAATTATTCCAAATCTACTTCTTCACAGAATGCTCATACGTTTTCCTATGGCTTTCTCAAATAAAAATTACTCATTCTCCCACATTCCAAATGCTGGGATGAAAGCACATATTTATCTCCATTCTTATTTCTCTTTTTACACCATCATTTCACTCCCTTGCAATTATGGTTTTAGGATCATAATACCACACTTGGCATCTCCTTTTTCTGTCATTTCTTATCCTTTGGTCACTTACCGAAATTAAATACCGCTGTAAATCCCTTATCTCAAACCCTGCCATGATCATGGGTATTTTCAATGTCCATTTGCATGACTTACCTGGCACCAAAGTCCCCCAAACCTCCTCGATTCCACTGATTCCATAGCCTCTCTCTTAACAAGCCATGCACCACAGCACATTGCCATGTAAGGCTCTACCTTTGGAAAGACAAACAACAATAAAAATCTCTAGTTCCTCAGCTCTTTACCATTGGATTATCCAGAGTATCTAGATACAACAGAAACTGGCTTGTGCTGATTTAAGAAGAAATTTTAAAAAAAAAAGAAAACACTATCTATTGAAAGGATATTATTGGATAACCAAGGGAATGGCCAGGAAGGCAAGAATGAAGCCCTGAAAATTCCAGGACAAAGTGAAGATTGCAACTGCAATCTTATTCTTTAATCAGTCCAGTAAGGACTCCAGTGACCATACCAGTGGCTCTAACCACTGGATAGTGACCCTTGATTCACTGCCACTACTCCGAAGAATACTGGATCTAGCTACTGCCACAGAAAAAAAAATTTACTAATGTCCCCAGTACTTTCCAAATTAATTCTTTATCCATAGTTCAAAACCAGTGAGTCACATGCCGCCATTCCTTGGTACAAAATTCCCCATATCTTTCTCCTGCCAGAAAGCTCATTTTTCAAAACTCTCTTCTATGAAGTCTTGTCTGTTTCACCCAATAGAGTTAATCACTTCCTTTGTGCTTTTTCTGTACTATCTCAATCACAGAATTTTTAAATATTTCATTCCAATTATTTTTTTTTGCAAGTCTGTCTTTCCTACCAGGTAGCCAGTGCCTTGAAATCAAACCCCATGATTTATTTATCTGTATATTTTTTAATACAGTCCCTAGCACATTGTAGGTATAAAAGTGATTTTATGCTAAGAAACGCCAGTCCTTTTCATTTTCACAACAATGTTGAGGACTCCCTATTGTGTTTCATGAAGGATTTCCAAATAATTCACTTTATGAATGAAGTTGATTAGGATATAGAGTACTGTGGTGTAGACCAAGCTGTCTCTGTGTGTAGGCAGAGTGGACTTGGGTTTAAAGGCACCTACTCTATGTAACACCTCCACCAACTTTGGGAATAGCCCATTGGTCTATAAAAATCCTTATGAAAATACAAATGCTACCAAATATAGTCAGTGGGTTATGAGATTAATGAAGAGCAGAATAAGGTATAAGAATTGAAATCAGAGAGAGGAAAGGAGGATAGAAAGAGTCTGGGAGAGCATAGGTGAGTGGGTATCCCTAGGGGAGATGCACCAAAAAAGCATTGGGTAATTAACAAAATCCATTACTTCGACTTTGGCACAATTTTTTTTTTTTTAGGTCAAGCTAGTCCTGACCAAAGATAAGCACGAAATTGGGAGGGAGCCTGAAAAAATTCTACAGTTTCTTAAATCCTCAAAATGAGAACAAATTTACATTACAATACTAATAATATTAATTTTAATATATTAATTTTTGGTTGCTCTTTAATAAAACATAGAACAATACTAAGAAACATCTATAGCTGTGAATGAAAATAAAGACACATAGTAGTATATTTTATAACTAGACTAAAAATCAAAATAGAATAAGCATATGAAATTGGAATTTCAAATAATGGCATCAGCTGTATCTGTCATTATAAGGGCCCAGTTTTGAAAAGGAAATTATGAGTTGAGTAGTCATTAAGGCTACATAACTCTCAGAACTCTAAGTTCCTCTCATTACAATGGGGAAAAGCTACACTGAGATATTAATTTTTTAAAAAAAGGAAAGAAAAAAATTATCTTATCTTTGGCATTCAAAGTGCTTTAACAAAAATGAAAAATGAAAACAAAAACTGACAGAAACCTTTAAATCATAATAACTTTCTCTTTCTTGGTGTTCAATATGGGCACCTGAATAAATATAGGAATTATAAATCCATGGACCACCTCTCCTCACCAAAAAATGATTTGTCAGAACACTTTCACGCAGACCACAAACAATAAATAAAAGCTGGAGAAAGTACAGTCAGAAGATTACCACTTATTACTACAGATAATTAAAGCAGAGGCTAGGACCTGTGATATAATATGGATATAAAACTAGCTTTATGCTTTAAAAAATCTTGGCTGGACATATTTTGTTTATATTTACATTAATTTTCATTTACTTCACAATGACATAAAGAGTAGGAATTTTTCATAGTAAATAGCACACAATTTGGGGGAAATGAGTGGTAGCACAGGAAATGAATAAACCCTTAAACATACAAAATTTGAACTAAAATATAAACTAATTTTTGAGTCTAGAGGCAATGGGTCTTTGTGCTCACCTACTCCAATCATCTTCATTTTGTAAAGGAGGAAACTGAGGACCAGAAATAATGGTGCCTGCTCAGGGTCACATTGTTACCAAGCAAGGGCTGATCCTGTGTGCCGCTCACCTCCTCCCTACCCTGTTGGTGAAGGAAGGATTCTCGCCCTAGGGTCATGGGTTTGCTGATCACATACCCACCCAGCCAAGGGAAGGGGGCCTCACACCATGATGCAGTTGCAGAGAGGGTTCACTCAAGAATAGAGGGAACCAGCACGGGCTGCGGGAGGCAAGCTTTGGTAGAAACCAAAGGATGTGGTGGCCTGGTGCCCACAGGAGGATGGAATTGGCTTGTTTGGATAATTCTACAGCTGGCAGGCAGTTGAAACCCACTACTCATTACCAGGAGGGTTCTTCGGCTAAGGGCCCTTATCTGTGGGAGCATAATGGAACCACTAAGGCCCTCACAGTTTTCCCCAGATGTCAAGGTACACATAGTATTGGGCCTTAATTTTAGGTTTTATAACACAGCCTAGAATTCTTGAATCTAGAATGCATTTAAGCCAAAGTACCGTCCATGGAGTAAATCCAGCCTGTGGCCTATTTGTGTTTGGTCTGAATGGTTTAAATATTTTTAAATGGTTGGGAAAAAATTTAAGGAATAATATTTATGATAATGTGGAAATTGTATGAAATTCAAATTTCAGTGTCTATAAATAGAATTTTATGGGAAAACAGCCATGTTCATTTATGTATTATCTATGGCTACTTTCACACAATATACCAACAGAGTTGAGTAGTTGTTCTAGTGACTGCCATTGCCTGTAAAGCTGAAAAGATTTACTATCTGGCCCTTTATTGAAAGTTTGTTGACCCGTTTTAAGAAATGAATGTAAGAAATAAGATCTAAAACTAGCATTCTAAATTCACCAGTCAAAAAAAATAAGGATATTCATCAAAATCAGATTCAAAAATGGATTCAAAAAGCTTTTAAAGCACTTATATTCTGCTCTATTCAAGTCTGAATCACCCTTTGTTCCAGGAAAGTGAATTCCATTGTACAGAGCAGAAGCACATTCACATGTGCTTAAGCAGAAAAGATATGACTAATGAAATATGGGGAACTCATCGAAATCTAGCCTCAGAAAACATCACTGGAGAAGCCTCTGAGAGGCTACAGTTGAAGAGGTTCCTGAATTTTAGTTAGCTCTAGCTACTTTAGAAGCAAAAATTCAAGAACCTCTATCCTAGTGTTCTAAGTGACACAGTACTCTTCACACGAGTAGGTTTTTTCCCCCTAATATCGATGGGCTCCTTTGGTTTATGCTCACTCAGTGCTACTTCAAAACTCCATCTTGCATGTAGTCCCACACAGTTGCACATGGTGTAAACTTAGCTTTCACAATCTGTCAGCTGTAGCAAGATTAGCTGAGTTGATCCTTGAGGTATTTATTACCCTAAATACCCAAAAATGTGTATGATTAACTTAATGCATCCTTCATTCTAGCTAATGGATTGCCAGGAATTCTGTGGTTTGGCTTCCCTCACAACAAGGGTCCACACCAGTCATGGTTGAGAAGGTAGCAACCCCTTAGGGGCTTCAAAGACAGGGAAGCTCTCTTTAGAAGAAGCTGTGGTTGGGTTACCACCCCACGAAGTATTTCTTCTTGCTTTGCATACATAATACTTTTCTCAATAACTAATTTTTAAATCTCTTTAGGGTCGAAATTATTTCTACTTTAGTTCCAAGATGGCGCTTAATAGAACTTATTATGGATACTCAAAACCAGCTGTAGCCTGAATGATCATTTCTAGCAAGTAGTACAGTAAATTAATAAACAGGCTTTGGATTATTCAAGACCAAAAATTTCAGAAGGAAACAACCAACCAACCATGAAAATGCATTAGGTCTTTTCAAAGTAAAATATGAGTTGTGTATTTGTTTACCTGAATGAAGTAGGTAGCTGAATTAGTCCTCTACTTGGTTCAGTTAGAGAGATTTTGATTTTAATATTTCATATTCTGGTGTAAGAATTTACGATTATAGAGTATAATCCCAAGTAAAAACAGGGGTTGTAAACATAAGTTAAAAATAAAGTAAAAGGAAGAGCTTGTGCATTACTGATTTTACTTCTCAAGTAGAAAAAAAATGATTAAAAAATGCCTACCTGGGGTTATTACATAGGTTGTCCTAAAATTTTAGAACTCTTATCTTTGATAGCCCTGGATCTAAACTTTTCTTTAAAATTCAAAGCTTTTAATAATAGCAAATATATTTATTGCATTTATTGAAAATACAATAATATATTACAGTACAACTAAAAAAAAGAATCATTTTAATGTATTTTTTTGTTTTCCTTCATAAAATTGATAACAACCACAATTCAGAATTCATAACAGATTTGGTGAAAGGTTTCAGATATTAAACACCAAGGTAAACACCACATACCATTTCTACTTATCAAGATTAAATCTATATTTCAAGTTAAAAATAAGTGTAATTTTAAAATAGTGTATATTTGCTTTCTGTCCTTCATGATTTTTAAAAATCTATTTCTAAAAACAATATATAGTATAACATAATTCAAGCCTACTCCAGACTTCATATTTGTACTGCCAATAAAATTCAAAATTGTGGTAGCAATAGCATAAAGAAAACTTAATTTAATCCCAGGTTTTAGAATTACATATATTCAATCAGTAAAGAAACAAAGACAAAATATATTAAAGTCCATATACATACTGATAGATTTTTTTCAACTCATTTAGATAATTAGAATAATAATACATGGTCATAGGCATTGTTACAGTTTTTTTGAAATAGAGAGTACATTCATCTATATACCAAATAGTAATATTGATCTTTTGACAGAGCACTAAAATACGTGACAATGGTGATTACATGTCTATTCCATAATATCACTTAAATGTATTCATCTCCCTCTGACATATAAATAACACAATATAGCATTATCCTTCCTAAAAGAAACTGACCATATGAAAGTTCAACATATGGGGAAATAATACATGCCTACAAAAGTAAAGGAGAAGCTCTTATGATATGACATTAAATTCTAGATCTAAAGTTGTTCTGGGAATAGTTATTTACACTGCTGGTAAATTTCATATTAGAGGTCCTAGTCTATTGAGTACTTTCCTCCTATTCCCTTCATAAAAAAAAACACACATAAAACAAACACTTCTCTAAATATAAAAATCCTATCCTGGACTTCTAATATCTCTGTGTTTAAAATCCCCACAAACTGCTTCCACCTGTAATGAAATATCTATATATATTCATAGTTATCTAATAATTTATACTATTGTTCTGCTGACTTTATTATATTGTAAGTTTTATAAGAAAGATTTTAAAACCAATTTCTTCCATAAGAAGAACTGATATTTTCTGGAGGATTTAGGTACAGAAAATCTGTGTGAGTGGCTCATAAAGTATTATTTTATTAAATGCAAACATATTTGAACACTGAGTTGAACTTAAATGGTTTAAATCATTCTATTTTTCATTTGGCATATGTTTCTCTCAACATTAATATACTATACCCCAGTGAAATGTTGGCCACATTAATGGGCTACCAAATTCTGTTCTTATTGCACAAATTTGAGTTTGTCAGTGACCATCTTCCTCCCCATTTCCCATCTCCCTTCTGTAACATGACTAATTACAGGAAAAGCCCAATATCAACAGAGTTCACCAGTTACAAGTAACTTAACTCAGTCCTCTCCACATACATGTCAATGAAAGACTCTATGTCTGTATAAGATATATGGAAATATCTACTAATATGGATACTTACACATTTGATATATTATAATGATATTGAGCCATTTTAGTTAGTATTCTAAAATATTGACTTTAAAAGTTTTTCTCCTCTTCATATAATCATCCCTCACAACTATTGGAAACAATTCAAAATATGTGGCTTAATTTTTGTGACTATCAATTCCTATTAAAGAGAAAAGAACCTCAGGTCATGCAAGAAGGAAAACTACTGCAAAGTAATATTTAAAAATACAGTAATTGTAGGCATATTGAACTTGATAATTTTTTGTAAGACTGTGCATCTGTGCATTGATAAAAATAAGTTTGCCAGCCCGTGTGGTAGATGATTTCACCTGCTTAGCCCCTCCACTGAGGTAGCAAATGAAAGAAGTAGCCACTGTCCTTTCTCGCCCAATAAAAATATTTCTCTGTACAAGTAGACAGATGGAATAAATATATTTTTTCCTTTCAGAGAGAAAATCTTAAGTCCTTCCCCGTCATACAAATTGGTGGTAAAGTAGAATAAAATGTGGGACTCTGCCTGTTGCTTTTGTTTTTACCATTAACATTGAATTAATGTTTATCTACTCTTGGGAAGGTCAAGTACTAGAAAATCAAATAAGCTAAAAATGAGCAAATCTGAAAATTTACCCCCTGCCAAACCTACACAAAATCTAACTGAATGAACTATTTCTTGCTGGTTATTTTGCTTAACATATTATTCATTGTGAAGTGCAGGGAGATTCTATGCTGTTTCAATTCTAACACACACTTAACAGCATACTATTGTCCATAGAATTTAAAAATTTCCAAATCGTCTAGGTTTGAACCAAAATCCACCCGAAATACTTTTTTAAATGTACAAGAGATTATAAGGGAATATTAAGAGTCCAAAGACTAGGAAAAAGATGGGGGAAGGGGAGAAAAAAGGCAAAATCTGGGAAACCATTGTCCATTGTGACAGCCAATCAATCAAAGAGCTTTGTTTAAAATTCTTCTCAATAGGCCAGAACACAAGGGTTTTGTTTGCATGGACATTTTTCTGGTGACATGCAGTCCCCCTGCTAGCTAACTATGATCCTTAGCCACATTATTCTTTCAAAAACTGATGCTTTTCTATCATAGAGATAGAGCCTTTGGGGAGCTCTTTTCTTGTTCAAGCACATTTTGCTGAAGAATGGGCAAAATGCTTTTTCTCTATCTCTAAACCTATTTTTGCCACCTGGTCAGCTTCTTGTCAAACTATTAATGTCTCTTTTCAAAGAAAAATAAAGCTTCCCTAACATTATAAGTTGAATCTACTACAATCCCCAGTTTCCTTAGTCAGATGCTCTGTATAATGTTTTGAAGATATATATAAATGATTTTCTAAATCATTTTACATTGTTTTCTCTGGACCCTTAGATTTATAATGTTTACTGACACTTCTCGTGCTATGTGGCTGACTTGTGATTTGGGAACCTACTACTCAAAATAAGGGTACCAAAGAACACGGACCCAGGCAGGATGTGTCCCTAGGTTCTACTGGAGGGGATTCACTGGGAATCGATGAATCCCCCAGGCAGAAACATCAAAGTATCCATGGTAGAGATTTTTGATCCACTGTTGTTGGTGGGAATAAGATGATGACTCCCATGACAATTGTCAATGATCAGCATCTATTGTGTCCCATGATGGAATCACAAAAAGATACTTGTTAGGACCAAATCACTTACCCCACAAAACATATTCAAGTCTTAATCCACCTTCTTGTATATAAGAACCCATTTGTAAATAGGACCTTCGAAGATATCAGTTAAGGTGTGGGCTCCTTTGGGAATACAATTATGGAAGATTCTATTTAAATGAGGCCATATCGAATCAAAGTGGGTCTTAACCATATGACTGGAGTCCTTGTAAGTCAGAGGAAAGTCATTCTACTCACTCGGACACAGTCAGAGGAAGCCCCAGAAAGCTACTGGAGGAGAATAAGGAGAGAGATAACTTCCTGCCATGTGAGGGAGCCTGAGGTGCAAGCCAGCAGCCCTGAGGATTACAGCAAGCCAGCACAGCCCATAGCAGGCTCCAGAAGAAAGCATAGCCTGTCGTGACCCTGGCTTTGTACTTCTATCCTCCAGAACTGTAAGGACAGTAAATTCCAGTCATGTAAGCCAGTCAGCGTGTGGTACTTGCCATAGTAGCCCTAAGGTAATACGCTACCCTGACCTGCCCTCACATAGTGAGAATTCATGGTCCTCATGACAGATCTGGTTGAGAATGTGGTTCAAGGGAAAGAGTTTGGTCCTCAGAGCCAAATGGCTGATTTTAGGCTTCTCTTTAGCTGCAGATAACAACTTTGTCAAGGCATTTTACAAGGTGTTTAAGCCCTTGGGTCTCTAATATTTTTATTTGTAAAATCAAAATTATAACCATGCCATGCAGGTGCTGTGAGGCCTGAAGGAAGATCATGTATGGAAGGGGTTGACACATAGAAGGTGCTCATAGATAGCAACCTGTTCTCAAAGAATTTCCCTAGAGGGGTTTAAGAAAAACCAGAGGGCCATTTCCCAAGCTCAAGAAGCTTTTCAGAAGATTGCATTCCCTGTTATGTAAACAATGACATCAATATGAAAGCCAAAGTTATGATCATGCTTGTGGTAGGCTCACCCAAGGTGGGGTGGAATCATTCGGGAGAAATATGTAACCTGGGTGTGACCCGAGCATCCATTATTTAGGCATGTAGTAAGAGGAGATGAGCCCCGAGAGGGTGCTCACTTACCTGACAGCAGAGTTAAAGGATCTCAAAGAGGTGAGCAATTGGGTCAGAATCAAGTTAAGATCATTCTGGCAGCCGTTCAGAACATAGATTGGGAAATGGAAGCAAGAGTGAAGGCAAAAAGCCACAAGTTTAATCCTCACTTGATGAAGAGCTCAGGCCTAAATGAGAACAATGGCAAAGGGGCAGCTGCAGAGAAATGTGTAGGCAGTGACATCAAGGCTTGGTTTTGCTAACTGAGGGAAAGGAGGCTCCAACAACTGGTGCAGGGTATAAAGGGAAGGGAGGTTTGAGGGATAAAGCCAGAGAGATGCGGCAAGCCATTGAGACAAGAGTTTGAGGCGCCTCAGGGCCAGGCATGAGATATGCAGTAATTCATGAATTAGGAAACGGATAAAATGTCCATACGTTCTCGATCAAAAACAGGACATGTGATCTAATCATAGACTTTCTCTTTGCTCATTTGTGAATTTAATTATACAAAAATGGTTCAAAGGGTAAATTACGTTTAATTATATATTTAGAGATTGCCCGTTACTTTAAGAGGAACAATCTTATGAAATAGCAACTTAATCGGAAAATCCAGAATAGACAGTCATGAACCATAAAATAACTTGACCACTTAAATAGAAAAGCACATAAAAATATAATTTTCTTCATAAAATCTACAACCATTTTATGAAAAATGCATGTATTTCACCGGGACTGAGATAAACTTAGTGATCACTGCTATCCATTTGAATGCTACATTTTGGAAATAATATTGTGGCCCAACATGGTAGTGTATGTGCTCTCTCGAGACCGTTTGGATACTTATGCCATTAGGTAGTGTCAGTGAATTCCTGGTTTAGGCATTAAGAATCCAGGTGCTATTTGGACCACTCAGATACATCTTGCTCCAGAGCAGCTTTAGTGAAAGAACACGAAAATTTGTTCTAATTTTTTCTTTTTTGGCTTCTGTTTTTTTTTTAAATTTTATCTCTAGAAAAACATGGGAATCCACATGCTTTCCTTTTAAAAATCTGTAACCTAATTGCAGGCAGCAAGTCATACTAGTCTGTACAGCTTCACATTTAAAAAAATTATATCCTCACCTATTGCCAGTCCTGGGTTTCATTAAAAATATTTTGAAAATCATCCGTTGTTATATAACATCATATTCTCCACATGCTTATTTGGTTTCTATTATATAAGACAGGCAGGAATACCCAAAATGTGGCTCTTTCAGCTTTTAATGTCAGTAGGTACATAGGAAATCTAGCCATGATCAAACTGTATGGTATAAGTGTGGCCATTTCATTTCAGTTGATCATAACCCCTTCACTGTAGATTCACTGATATTCTTAGAAAATTTTAAAGAATATATAAGAAATGATGAAATCAACCAAAGAAAAACTTTAATGAGAAAAACTTCCTGTCATTAGAGAGCAAATGCTTGAGATAATGACTCTACTGCAGTGATTTTAATAACAAGCATGATTACCATTTTTAAAAGTTTTATCCTTTCTAAAAAATTTAATATGCCTCTTTCCCATGCACTGAATCCACTCAATTACTTTCAACAGTTATCCTGGGCAACCAAATTTGTTCTACAGAGTTTTATTATTTTATTCTAAGTCCCACTGAAAGCAAAATTGATCACACAGATAAGTTTCAGTCGTAGTCATTATAATTTAGTTGTTCCTTATAGTTATATCTTAAATGTCATCTACACTGCTTCAGATATAAAGTACAGGATCACTCTCTGTACCTTCTTCTTTGCCTTTGTTTTACTACTGCTTAAGACTTTCAATTAATCACACTCATTTATTTAAAGCTTTTAGGTTTACTAAAGTAGAAAACCAAACCATATAACCACAGAGACACTAATTCATGGGTCATTGAATCACTAGCTTTACTAGAGAAGAAAATATTCACTGAACAACATTTGGCATGTCATTTATAAGAGTTGTTTGAAAGAAGGAAAGAATATTTGTCTGCCATCTTTTAATGACAGGTTATACAAAAAATCCTGAGTGATAATGAATTTTTCAGCCTACCCAAAATTTCAGAAGAGTACTCCTTAAAATCTCATTATTGCAGATAGACTAGAATTTCATTTGTAAAAAAAAAAAATTTCTGAAAATTTCCAGAAATGTTATCTATTATGTAAAATGGGCTAAAACTATAGCTGAGGAGCAATTGAGGTGAGACACCAATTTGGAAGCAACATCTGTGGTCTGACTGATTAGCCGATTCTATTTGGCTTCTGTGGTTGTGATGAAGGAGTCAAAAGTAACCCTGAGGTTGCAACTCCAGAATCCAGAAGACCTGTCCTAATCGTGCTATCATTGGCATGATAAAGAAGTCACAGGGAGAGGCTAATGTTTGGGGGAAATTGCTATCAGCTTAGTTTCTACTAGTCAGGCTTTCAGCTTGGAATGTCTAACAGACAGTTTAAAATAAAAAATACTAGTAAACAGTGCTTTAAACTTAATGTACTTGTATAATTATCATCTCATTTGATCTCCACAAAAACCAAATGAGCCAGTAGCTAGAACAGATAGTATTATTATCAAATTCATCTTATAAATGAGAGGATTTGGAAATGGAAACTGTGTATTTGGGAAGAATACAAAATATTTTGGTCCAGTTTTATTACACCACCATTTAGATGGGAGAATATTTTGAGCTTTGACATTGACTTTGACATTTGAATATTTTAAATCTCTATGAACACAAATACTTTATTGTTGTAGAAACACTGATTAACTTTTATTGGGAAGTATTTTTTAGAGTGAATCCAATAAGCCTGTTTAGTTTCATAATCAACTTCCTACATACATTAGTTAAATAATTTCCTTGTTCCCATTGTCATTTTTCTTTGTCTGAAAATGTTTCATTGGGATCAATTATTTGCCACATAAATTTTATAAGAAAATTTGATTAATCAATTTTGCCATGTCAAAATGTGTCAATAAACATACTTTCTGATTACTTCATAGTGGTTATTATTCTACCAAGACAACTTTCTCTGTGTTTAATATTATAGATTAGAATTTCAATCAGACCTTATTCTTATGCAATTTTAGTAAATAATTTTTCCAGCATAGTTTTAACCATTCTCAGTTTTATTTTGTGTTGATTATTTCTAGCAAGTTCATTTATTAGGAATCACCCAGCCAAATGTCATTTGACATTCGAACAGCTTACTTTGAATTGGGTACTCTCTGCATTGGAATGATATTTAATGCAGAATCTTGAGTGATGCTCATTTTAGAGTGCATATAGAGAAAGATGAACCAGAGAGGGATTTAGAGATCACTAAATTTTAAGCCTGGTATATGGGAATCTCTAGAAACCAATATTTCTTCAACAGACTATATTTTCTACATCATTGCACTTCCTTTATGTGAAGAAGTAATGAGTGAAACTTACCCTCTCCAACCAACTGGCATAAAGCAGAAGCCCTGAACGGTATGTGATAGAAGAAATTATTTCATAGTTGCAAGGAATTTCAGATGAGTTTAACATTGAAAAATAGATGCAGCCATATGGAATTTCAAAAGCTACCCACTTGGATTGCTGTGTAACATAATCTCTAACTATATTCAAATTTTGTTAGACCACCATTCAAACTTCTAAGTCCTGAGTCTAGTTACTATACCTTACCAAATGGAACAGTTCCATATCTTTTCTAAAAAGCTCTCTCATCATTTAGCAACATTAATGACTGACTTGTTTATATTTAATATATGACTAGATAAAGTCTCTAAGAGAATTCATGCAAGTGTCACCAAGAGAATATAAATGCAAGATCTTGACTCGTGAAGTTTAAGAGCAAAAACTTTTAGAGTTGGACAGATAGGGATGCAAATGCTTCCTCTGTCACACACTAGTGGTGTCTCTTGTGCAAATTATTCTCTCTCCCTGGGCCTCAATTTTCTCATCTATTAAATGAAGGTAATCATATAATGTATATTGACCACTTAGGCCAGTCCAAGTAATATCTTACCTACTTAATAAATGTTAGTTAACTGAAAACTGAAATAATAGTTATTAAAAGAAAGAAAGAAAGAGATAGGCTTTGAAACATTTATTATAGTGGTAAAAGTTTTACACTCACCTTTATTTCTTTGTTTTTTATCACAGTCATTGCACTTTAGTTTATTAAACTAAACATGACCAGTAGAATCTAGCAGATGAAAAATACCACTCTCCTACATATCACAAAAATATGGTATTTTAAAAATATATTTGCAGATTGAAACCATAGAGATGCGTATGCAGACATCTTCTGGTAGAACTGGTTTCGTGTTTTCATTTTGCTTTTCACAAATAGCATGTGATACCAAATATTTCCTACATTGAGTTTTAAATTCAATTATTTTCTAATTATCATTGTAAACCATATGTAAGCTTTAACAAGGTAAATATCTTTAATATTCATTTTGATAAAATACAGACACATCTAATATTCCTCCAGGTCTTTGCTTTTAAGTGAAATAAATTGCCCAGCCATTATTGCCCAGAGTAAAATTTTAGTTCCTTGGTATAGAACAGAATATTTCTTAGGCTTCATGTACATAAGAATTCTTTATCATGGAAAACAAGTTAGGATGACAACATGTTGAAGAAGAAAATTAAGCCCTTATAGAAATCAACCTAATGTTACAGTTTCAACATTAATCCATTGTATTCTTGAAGAGTTGTGAATGGTATCAGACTTAGAGCCAAATTTCAGAAGCTTTGCATTTTTAATTATTCCTCAAAAAGTAGTTAGGTTGCCATGAAAGCCTTTCACCTGGGTTGTGACAAAATAATATTAATGCCTAATAAATATATTTTTAAAATAGGTTAAAGTGATAAAGTACACATACAGTAAAGAAGGGAAAAAATACACTATTGAAATAGAGAATTGTATTGAATATAGTGATTTCTAAATTAAAGAAAAACTTCACTGATATATTCTACCCTTGGGGAAACCAATCTGAATTGAGAAATAATATAAACTATAGACTTTAATAAGAAATGTAGATGCATTACTTTCAAATCACACTGTAAATGTAGCTGCTAATAAAAGCACTTCTAATAACAGACTTGCATTGTGTACTGTAATACAAAGGTGGGAATCATTTGAAATTAGGTGGACTCATTTGTATCACACAATGTACTAAAGATCTTTAAGAACAGCTTGGTTAAAAGCCGCAAGCAATCTTGTTTACACTATTAGCAAATCCTTGCTTCATAGATCACACAAAAGTAAATTTCAGCCTAGCTTACTTCAAATTATCATAAATTCTGAATTATATTCAGAATTTTAAAGCCGGTAGTGTCCTCAGAGATCTTCCAGTGAAGTGTACAATAATAAGGTTTTCCTGGCTGTTACATCTAAAATGTACGCCGTACGTATAAACAAATTTTAGACATGACTATTTTTACAAATGATAGTGACACTGTATTGTTACATCAAAACGGTGCATCTTTTCATACTTAACCCAAATTTCACATGATACCTGGGAATGTTTTGTCAGAACGATTTAAAATCATCGTTTGTGTGCTGTATATTGCTTTTGTCATTTGTTTTTTCATTTTGTGTTCTGGTCCCACTCTGGTCTAAAATGTTCGGAAGTAATAGTCTTCACCTCAACAGTGTGAATAAATATTATATATGAGTAACCTAGCAAACAGATTTCAAGAAGTTGCAAAACGTCAAAACAGACCTATTACACAGACCTGAAATCACTAGTGGTGGGAGCCACCATGTGGCTCTCTACATACATGAGAGAAAGCGTAGCATTTCATTCCGTACTCTGTTCTGCTTAGGAGTATTTGCTACTGGGAGGATATGGGAGAGACACGAGCATGCAACACTGCTAAGCTACACGGTGCAATCTCCACAAAACTTGTTCTTTCCTTGTCAGGCTCCCTAACTGTATATTCTTGTTCTCAAATACCTTTCTGGAATCTTATGGGAAAATTACCAAAATACTTCATCACTTCTAAGAGGAGGAAGTGGGGCTTTTGTCATTTGGGTATCATCTGCCCAGTCCCTGATGTAACCTACTTTATTTATCCATGTAAAAAATATTTATTGAGCAGCAACCAGGAGCCCAGCATATACTACGGTGCTGAGAGGATTGCAAAAGAAATGTTAGCACACTTTCTGGCACAGAAGAGTTTCGAGTTTGATTGTGGAGAGAAACACACATTTATGAATCAGCTACATTGCAACGTATCATAATGTACAATAGATACAAAGGTAGTGGCATAATTAAAATCAAGAAAAAGGGGAGATAAGTACAGACTCAGTGTCAGGAAGGTACCCCCATAGAAGACAAATCTAGATCTAGACCTATTAGAATAGGTAGAATTTTCTGGAATGAGGAGAGAAGGCTGGGTAGTCTAAGTGTAAGATATCTCTCAGCACAGGAAAGACAAGAAAATACCTTCTGAAATGCAAAATGAATACTCTCTGCACTGTCTAATATGGAAGATATTAGCCACACATAAGTATTTACATTTAAATTGTTCAAAATTAATAAGATTAAAAATTTGCTTTTTCAGTGGCAAAATGACATTTCAAGTGCTCAATAGCCTCATGTGACTAGTGGTTAGACTATTGGACAGCACGGGTAGAGAACTGTCCCACTATCCCCGAAAACCACCCAGAGAACATAGCAACCCAAAGGTTTTCTCAATTCCCTCACTGCTTATGATATAGTAATAATGTAACCAAGATAGCGCCCTAAAAGTGTAAAATTATACTTTTTTTCCCTTAAACTGCACTTTTGTGTATAATCCAGAATGCCAACTCTCTCTCTATATATATATACATATATAAATGTGTGTGTGTATATATATATATTAGAGATAACAGAGTTGGAGATGATGATGGATAGAGAGAGGGAGAGAGAGAGAGAGAGATGAGAGAGAGATACATTATGCTTAATTTCACTAGAGGAACTATTCTAGTATATATTATTGGAGGAGAAATAAAGATTGCACGGCTCTTTTTGAACCAACTAGTATTCTTAGATTTTACTGGATTTTTAACCTTTTTGCAATTTTAAAATTTGGGGAACTTGGTAGGTCAATGTATGAACAAACTGTGGTACATTCATACAATTTAGAATTATTCAGCGATAAAAAGAAATGAGATATGGAACTATGGAAAGATGCAGAAAAACCTTAAAGGTACATTGCTAAGTGAAAGAAGCTAGCCAAGAAAGCTACATAATGTATGATTCCAACTATATGACATAAAAATGCTCTTTCATGAATTGGAACACATGTACCATACTAACGTGAAGTGTTAATAATAGGAAGATATACGGGAATTCTGTATTGTATGCATGATTTTTTCTGTAAACCTATAACTTCTCTAATTAAAAAAGTACATTTAAATGCTCGTAGTTTGGGAAGCAGATGTGGCTCAACTGATAGAGCATCCACCTACCATATGGAGGGTCCAGTGTTCAATACCCAGGGCCTCATGACCCGTGTGGTGAGCTGGCCCATGCACAGTGCTGCCATGCTCAAGGAGAGCCATGCCAATCACGGGTGTCCCCACATAAGTAAGCCCCACGCGCAAGGAGTGCACTCCACAAGGAGAACCACCCCCTCACAAAAAAAGTACAGCCTTCCCAGGAGTGGCGCCATACATGCAGAGAGCTGACGCAACAAGAGGACATAACAAAAAAGAAGCAGATGCAGAAGAACACATAGTGAATGGACACAGAGAGCAGACAATGCGGGGAAGGAGGGGGGGGAGAAATAAATGAAAATAAAATCTTCAAAAAAAAAAAGCTTGTAGATTAGTGAAGAGCCTTAATATATTAAAGACTCTGAGGAAGAAACCAGACTAATCTTGTTTTTCACTTACATGTTATCACAGAAATGTTTTCTTGTAGAATGCCTTGAAATTGTTCAAGGAACAGTTTGCTCTTCTGGATCTTAAAATCAGGAAAGCCAGTTAGCCTCTTTGTTTCACTCCATCCAGGAAGCTCTTGGCTTGGGGTAAGGATTCCTCAAGGTGGCTGCTGGATTGCCTGCCACTTCCTATGTGTCCTGTTGATTCGTGCCTGCCTCTGGGTCATGGTCTCTCTCCTCTCCGAGTTTTCCTCTGGTCGACAGTGATCACAAACCTGACGGTCATCAGAATTTCTGGGTCTTTTGAAGAACAAAACAAAACAAACAAACAACAACAACAAAAAGCCTGGGGGTAATCCCTTGTCTGAGGTTTTTAATCAGCAGGTGGTGATATGGGAGCTGAAAAGCTGTATTTCGAAAAGTCCTCCAGATAAATCATAATGCAAGCCTGGAAAGAGAACAAATGATTTGCCACCAACATTCAAAGATCATGAGAAGAAGCATGTTTTGGACGTCAAAATTTTTTCATAAAGAAAGAAAAGAGGGGATAAAATACAATACATGATCCTGGATAGGGGTGGAGGTGGTGGTGGCTATAAAAGACATAAAGAGACAAGTAATGGATTGTGTGTATGGACTGTAACTTAGATAGTGGTAATTTTATCAATGAAACTTTCTGATTTCGGAAATTGGATTTTTAATGTATATGAGAAGTCTTTGTTTTCTCTGAAATACACACTGAAGTTTTTTTGGGTAAAGGTCCTACCCTCCAGTTTATTGGACTTACCCCAGCCAGCTAACAGGGAGGTGAAGAAGGTCACCACCACACCAGGGAGCAAAGAGTGCCTGCAACTGCAGACAGGAGAATTGCATCCATCTTCCAAGTGAAGTCGAGGCACCCTCTCCATAGAGGGGTGGAGTGGACATAGCCATCCCAGGGGCCACAGAATGGAGGAATAGAGTATGAATTAGAGTGGACTTACTGATACTCTATTCTGGAACTAATGTGTTTAGTAGCAGAAGTAAATGTAACACTGAGATGGAGAAAGTGGACATGGTAGCTGCTGAGGGTGGGAATGGGAAGAAGAGGTGATGTGGGGGCATTTACAGGACTTGGAGGTGTCCTGGGTGGTGCTGCAGGGACAGTTTCCGGACATTGTATGTCCTCCCATGGCCCACTGGGTGGACTGGGGGAGAGTGTAAACTGTAATGTGGACCATTGACCATGTGGTGCAGCAGTGCTCAGAGATGTATTCACCAAGTGCAATGAATGTCCCATGATGATGGAGGAGGTTGTGGTTATGGGAGGAGTGGGGTGAAGGGGTGGGGGGTATATGGGGACCTCATTTTTTTTAATGTAACATTAAAAATTAATTAATTAATTAAAAAAATACTTGTTCTGCATCAGTTGAGATTATTATATGATTTTCTCCTTTATTACATAATTGTGGTAAATGACATTTGATTTTTGTATGTTAAAGTAACTGCATTCCCAAAATAAACCGAAATTGATTGTAGAAAATAAAAAGTTCAATGTATTCTAAAATATTCAAGGAAAAATTTGTATATATATATATAAATATATATAGAAAGAAAGAGATGGAGATTGACAGTCCCAGGATTGGTTCCCAGTGCCACCTAAAGAGAAGACAAGCAGACACAGAACACACAGTGAGTGGACACAGAGAGTAGACAGTGAGCACAAAACGACGAAGTGGGGGGCAGTAGGGGGCGGGGGGAATAAATAAATAAAATCTTTAAAAGAAAAAAGAACTAAGGGAAAAATATAAATAATTGGTGCACTTGGGTAAAGGGTATATAGGAGTTCCTTGCCCACTTTTTGCAACTTTTCTGTAAGTGTGAAATTATATCAAAATTTTCCCAAAAATTAAATAAAAAGGTTTCATTGTGAAACTAAGGGTCCTCGAATTTCTTTCTAAAAATATGTGATGATGGGCTATCATCTGATTAGAAATTTTAAAATGTGACTTAAGAAAGGGCAGTTTGGAATTTGCTATCATAGAAACTGGAAATTTAAAAAGTGAATTTTCAGAGGTATATACCATTGTGTAGGATAATTGCATCCTTCAAAGTCAAAAAAATTAAGCTAATGGCAAATATTATATAACAAAAAGAATGTTTTTCATTTTTCCAACTCTCCTGATGAAATCAAACTGAGAGAAAAATGTAATATAAATCATCATCTCCTGAAAATCCATGAAAGAGACATAAATTGGACAAGTAATGGAATATTTAACTTGAAGTCAGGAGATGCAAATTCAAATATGTTTCTTATTAACTGTGGTATCTTGAGAGACTTGCCTTCCTGAGTATCCATTTCTTAATCTGTAAGACAAACCTAGTCATAATAAAGTCTTCATTAATGAGGAAAAATTTGGTAGAGAAATTTGCCAACACGTTGCTTTATGTATAGCAAATGGTACACCATCGAGCATAATGTCTCACTATGTAAACATCAATTTTTGATCATCTTACAACTGTTAGTTAGTGTTCCTAGGTCTTTAGGCCAAATAGGAGATTCCATTTAGCTATAAGGTGAAAGATGAGGCATTGAGAAATATGTTTCCTGGGGATGGGGAAAGGGTGGGAGTTGAAGAGAAACAAGTGAAAGGGCACTGCCTTACACAATCATCCTACCAAAGCAATCCCTAAAGTGATCCCTGAAATTCTGATCCAAAAACAGTAAGGAGCAACCCCATGTACCTTTTGTACCGTGATCCTCTCATCTTTGGGTTTCTATGTCTGATTCTTTCAGATTAATTTGGAAGAATTCTTCAAATAATTTTTATACAGTAAGTGAATGCTATTTTTCTAACCACTTATCCTTATGAAACCATTCTTAAGTGGCCTTCATGCAAGAATATACAACTTCTTTGGACATAAATTTCTTATCTAACAACATTATTCATCAAAATTCTTAGATGTCTTTTATTCCTTATAATATTTTAAATTGTGAATTTTCTGTTGTCCCTCTTTTCTCTTAATTTGAATGCTTGATAGATTTCTTTTCCCAGGCAACACAAAAATTTGTCAAAAATTTGAGTTTTCTCTGTCTCTTTTATTGTTTAATCTTGAATTTACATAAAGCCCTTTGAATCTGCATATACATGTCAAGTTTTCATCGATCATATCATTTTTATTATTTCTATTTCATATGTTTCAACCCCTTATTCTGGAACATTCATTACTCACATGTTGAAGCTCTATTCTAAGTCTTACTACCACAGTGTCTTTCATTATTTTCATCTTTCTTTCCTCTTCTGATACATTCTATGGTAACATCTCAAGCCCATCCTCCACTTCAGTGATTCATGCTTCTGTATTATCATCACCATAGTTCAATATTTTTAATAGTCTTTAAACATAGGTTTGAACTATCCTGTTACAATGTAGTATTACTGAAATTCTTCTTTAGCTTATTTATGTCCTTTTTTTAAAATTTTACCCTGTCCTTATTATCTTCTAATCCTACTTAATGGAGGTCTATTTTTCTCACATTTTATTGAGAACCCCAAACAGGTTCCAAGGTGTTCTCTTGAGTCTTACAGTAAACCGTTTTTAGAAAATCGTCCTTTGAGTCTTCAATTGGCAATTATTTTCCCCATATCATAGTATATTCTGTTGCTTTTTAAAAATTTTTTATTCATTTTTTAATAAAGTATTGAATGGGACACTTCCTAAACTCAGTAACTCTCAGAATACAAGATGGGCAGATTGCCCTTAGCCACACTCACTGACGAATCAATGACAATGAAATCTCCTTCTCAGATTCACACCTGGCAAGGAGGTTGATGTGCCTAGCAGCCAACATGATTTTCTAGTGAGTATTCACTCTACTGAGATGACAATTTCTCTTTTACCACCCGCCTTGTCCTCCGAAGGTCTGAGATCTAATTGACAACAATTTAAAAGTCCCAGCAGCCACTGTTTCCAGGATAAGGTGATCTCTGTCACAATCATCAGACCTTTATTCATGGAGACAGAAGCAGCCAGTATGCAATGAGCAACCAGTGCTCCCACTCTGTGACTCCTACCCATTTGTGTTCCTAAAGATGTGGTTTCCCAATGCTGAGACAGATGAGATAGGGAACATGGGGGTAAAGGAGAAAGGTCTGTGTATAGATACTTAATTACCCCAGCAATCAGCACATGGGTAGTTCTGCTAATTTAGTTGGTGTGTACCTTGGGCAT
Organism: Dasypus novemcinctus; assembly: GCF_030445035.2. NCBI lineage: Eukaryota > Metazoa > Chordata > Mammalia > Cingulata > Dasypodidae > Dasypus > Dasypus novemcinctus. The sequence goes on along the minus strand of NC_080692.1, from coordinate 38,577,311 downwards.
GGACCCATCGGCATAACATGAGGGAAGTATAAAGTATCTTCCAATACTTTTTAGGTGTTTTCTTTGTCATGACAGGAAGGTTAAGAATGCCAAGAACCATGACTTTTGATTAGTGAAGTTACTCCCAGATTCTGACCTCAAGTAATTTGAGACTTGATACAACATTTGTCTTTTTAGTGTTTTCTCAAGTATTTTAGGGCATAATTAGGAAAAACTGCATCCTACAACTATTTTAAATGCTACTCAAATATTCCTTCACTACTAGCAGCTTCTTAAAAATGTTATTTGATACCTGATAGTAATAACTAATGAATATTATCGCAGAAATATTCAAACCACTACCAACCTTACAAAATCCCAATTTTTCTGTGCCTCACTGTAACAGTTGTAATTCTAGTTTGTGTTGAAAACCCCATTGTCTTCCATTTTATGTCTCATAAAGCTCATAATTTTAAGTAATACTAATTTTATTTGTCCAGTAGTACTGTAGCCTTTAAGTCATTCAATTCATTTATTATTTTCTCCTTTAGGCAATCATGCAGTAACCATTTATGAAGTACCTACTATATGTTAGGTACTGTGATAGACCTTATAGATACTCAGATGTAAGTTGCATCTCTAAGAACTTATAGTCTAATCATCAAGACAGATGAGAAAATAAACCTTTACACTATGCTATTATAAATTCTTTCAAGGTATGCATAGTGCAAAAAATATATAAACGCCAATGTCAAGTAACATCTGATTTTAATAAGCTTAAAAGTTTAATGTTTATCAACTTAGATTCACAATTTTATTTTTAAACATTTTCTTTAGGACTGTGAAGTCTTCGTTTAAATTAATTTGATCAGCATTTAATAAATGCCCTTTGTGAGCAAGACACTCCTCTTGGCACTGAAATATGTAAAGTTAAATAAGACAGAATTTGAATCCTTGAGATTTCTAAAGCCTAGCAGCGGATACAGACATACATATAACCTAACTGTAATTCAAGCGTAATAGCCCACAAAGTACTATCTTTTCCTTAAAAATATTTTTTTAAATTGCATTATCTTTGTGAGTTCAGAGGGCCTAGCAGAAATAGACTGACATGTATTTGAGCCTTTGCTTGAAAACCTTTATAGCCATTTTTGGCAGGGGGTGGGATGGGCAATTAGGTCATAGAAACACATTGAAAGTAGAGTGCTTAGAGAAAGGCAGGAGAGACCAGGATCTGCATGAAACTGAGCTCCTTTGGCATATTGCATGGTCTATCAGACCTGATCTGCAGTCTCATTTAGAAGTAAACTTTCCAAATAGTTACCAGATTCACAAAGAAATAGTTGGAGGATTTTTAACTGTGCTCTTCACTTTTAGGCTTCATACATCTATCCTCCAAAAGTTTCAACCAAGATAAATATAGTAAATATGTCTCAGAAATATGAAAAGTTGACTCATGTTTTTGACATAAGAATTAATTGCTACAGTTAAAAAAACCCAAAACTCTAAATCCAATTAAACTGGCACTAGCAATGACCAGAACTTGTGGTTGGCTCAGATTTTTCCAAGACATTGTCATTTTAAAACCTCAGATAAGTTTTCTCTTAACAGTGGCGGATAATTCTGTTCAACATGTGGAAGTTGAAACAGAAGTGTGCAATTGTGAAGGAGAAATTTGATCTAATAATGCAAACTTGAAAAACTTGTAGGGGGAATAGAGGGGTCTTTACATTGAGCATTTAGCTTGTGATTGCATAAGAACAAGTCTGCAGTGCTATCTATACAGATAAAGACTTACCAGATATTATTTTGGAAGATCATTTAGAATTTTGGCAACATTTAAAATTTCATTTTGTCATGCAGCGTAATTTGAACTGGAAAGAAATTGCTCTTGAGGACTGACTTAAAAGAAATGTTTCAAGCCTGTTAGAAATGATGTTTTTGTTTTTTGCTTTCTTTTAAACTGAAGTATTGCTTATTACAATATTATTTCTCTTCTTAGTTTTACTGCACACCCTAGGTCACTCTCTATTAAAACTTATTTCTATTTTCTTCTTAAAAAATACTATTTATGCTCTTAAAAAATCTTATCCATATGAAATATATCATTCGTGAATTAAAGCTTGATGTGGCTGTTTAGTAGTTAAA